>NC_056417.1:325530-628560 GCF_905147365.1 Aricia agestis
CGTAATATTTGTATTGAATGTCATAACTTGTGCCACGGAATTTCTATGCAATTTTCTGCGTTGCAACGCAGAAAACGCGTTGTACTTTTCTCATGCTCCGATATATATTATGTAGCTTTCATATTGTTATCTATCACCAATAACTTAGACATACTAGAAGACACTCGCAATTCCGTTGTGCCTGTTTATCGCGCGGGAACCGTTTTTTCGGGATAAAAAGTATCTACCGCATGGGCGTACCCAGTTTCTGGGCCGGGGGGGCTGGCAAACAAATGGCAAAAATTCATTTTATTTTTATAGATGAAAGTACTATATAATATACTTAGTAGGGACGTCAACATGATCTAGGGGGGGGC
This sequence comes from Aricia agestis, assembly GCF_905147365.1. Classification (NCBI taxonomy): domain Eukaryota; kingdom Metazoa; phylum Arthropoda; class Insecta; order Lepidoptera; family Lycaenidae; genus Aricia; species Aricia agestis. The sequence goes on from NC_056417.1 coordinate 325,887, forward strand.
AGCTGCCCCCACCCTGCCCCCCCCTCGGTACGCCCATGATCTACCGTATCAAACAGTTAAATCGGTTCAGGGGTTTGGGCGTGAAAAGGTAACAGACAGAGAGACACATTCTCGGAACAATTTAAATGATATACAACAATAATTACTTATAATTTATAATGATAAAAAAAACTTCTAAGGTCATCTTTACAGTTTTTTGATGTAATTACTAATTTTAAGCTGAGTTCATTCTCCGTTGTATAATTATATTATTTGTGTAAACACATCACAGAGGAAATTGTCAATTACAGCCTGTAGCGTATTAGATGTAAAAAATGTTTCATGTCACTTAAACACACGGTCACACTGATTTCTTACGATAATAGCTTCCTTTTTCTATAAAAAATGCAAACGAGCAAACGGATCGCCAAGTGGAGACTGGAGAGGGATCGTATGCCACGATGATTCACTCCGAGGGGTCAACACGAGGTCCTGTAGACTCTACAGCTACAGTGGACTGTAGAGGACTACGTTAAAGTAGAGAAAATGTCAAATGTATGACAGGCGACAGCTGCGAAAACTGTTTGACACCTGCAGTACACATGCCAATCCGCACAGATATAATGTAGTATACTGACCGAGCTGCAGCACGCCCATGGCGAGCTCGACGCACCCGGAGAGGAAGGCGAGCAGCACGGCGAAGGGCGGGCCCATGCCGTGCAGGTTCTCGCGCGTGAGGATCGCGGCGATGGCGGTGGGGCCGACGGCGGACGCGCGCACGGAGCCCAGCGCCGCGTACGCGAACGACGCCGCGAACGACGAGTAGAGCCCGTACTGCGGCGGCAGCCCCGCCACGCCCGCGTACGCGATCGCCTGCGGGATCACCGTCAGGCCCACAGTCGTGCCTGCAATCACACGATACCAGTTACACCACCAATACAGGTGTCTTCTTCAGGTGTCATACTGAAGCTCCTTCGGCTCGTCAAATCGCGTCTTGACGATTGACGACACGATGCATAAAAGTAGCTATATAATATATCGTAAAACATATTGTGTCGACAACGTCGCAGCATCGACGATGAACCATAACGTTAGGGAGCAATGGGGGTCTAGCTATAATAACCACTTCTTTAGTCTATACTCTATTCGATTACAATTGGAGTTACTTGATTATGCCAACATTCCAACTGGATGCAAATAAAGACTAGATCGCTCTACAGTGTGCAACTGTCAGTGGTACTGTGATTGAGTGCAGTTTAACAGATGGAAGTGGACGGCGCGGCGCGGTAATGGCTGACCTCTCAGTGCAGTCCGCGTCACCGGTTACCGCCGCGCGCCGGTCACGGGCAGTTGCGACTTGCGGCACAGGGGCAGGGACAGGCAGGGACGCCTCGCTGAGACTATACCTAGGCCCTAGGGTCCGATATGCTCCGGGCAAAGATAATTTTACATACAGAAAACAATACAAGTCATGGGCTAGTTTTTTTGGGGGATAATGGGACATTTAAGTAAAATACGTTGGAAACAAAAGAGGTTGGAAGATAATATATTCTTCAAACTTGGGTGGTGGATGGCTAATGAGTAATGACTAATGGCTATAGATTGGAAGACAATAAGTCAATTTTGCTGCCCTTAATTTTTTGTCGCTCTGGGCAAACATACAAGTATAGATCCATATTCCATTCGCAGCACGTGTCAAACTGGTATGGAGGTGTCATTAAACCAACTGAGCGGAACTCGAACGATTTGAAATAATTGCGGGCACAATTACAGCACCAGCTATTACTTGCGATGTTAGGGTTATGTTGATAGTGCGTTCGGAGCTGTTCGACCTCGGGGATGTCCGAGAATGATCCTTAGGTCCCAGGCATAAGGGTGTCCTAGGAGGTAAACTATATCTGGACGGGGTCGGCCGGGCGGAACGCTGACTCAGCGAGGAGCTCCCGATTTCCGCTCGCACAATGCGATGCCACAAGCCCACAACGACGGTACTAAATGTTTATTCTGTATAATATATTATTGCCGATTGCTGAAATTAAAGTTTTTATTTATTTATAATTCTATTGCCGTTAGAAGGCAGACGCCGCAGAACCGGCTAACATAAACCGCCGACGGCTTCTTGATTTTAAAAACCACTAAAAGCATCTTCCGACATTTTCCAGGCTGTCACTAAGCGGAGCTCTGTATCAATCGGGTCCATTCTCCATATAAAGTTTGCTTTGTTCTAAGTCGATTCAAAAAGCTAGCTATTAGACCTGATAGGTACGCTAGGAATTAAGCAACTGTCTGTTTACGCATGAATGCGGAACTTAGAACGGTATTTAGTATTTACGCGCTAAAACAATTATAGTAAGAAACTTCAATATTGATAGTTGATACAAGTTGCGGCGACGCATACTACGAAAACATTGGCTGGATTTATATTATTCGATATCCAGAACGTCGGAAAAGAGAACGCCACCTAAATACAGTATAGGGCCCAGGTTTTCAGATCTTATTATATTATGTATGTTAGATATAAATTATATATTATAATATTTTCATTCCATCTATAGTTTCAGTTATTATCCCTAGAAATAGGTACTTAGTTGAACGGCGCGGGTGGCGCGGCCGCACGCCCTATGAACATGTTAAGTTCAAAAACAAGGTCAACAGTGATTAAATATTATTATATCACATTTCGATGGAAGATTGTTTAGTTTTATACCTCATTGTTTGTTCCTCGATTATAGTTAAATATTGCTGATAAACCATACGGAAATAAACCTATTACACGAAGATTGACTAATATTTTATCTACAGTTTATCGGTAAAGGTTATAAAAAGATTTATGTTACATTTTGTTGTGTTCCTATTAACATCTCGTTTGACACAATATGTAGAGAATTGAAAATCGATTCAAAATCCGCATCGTACACGTTTAGAAAATATAGGAACATTGAAAATAGAACTGCATATAGGTTAATAGGTATAGTAGAGCTTTACTTGTACATCTTCATACAAACAGAGGCCCGTACCACGAAACAGTTTTGAGACTCAAACAATCGTACGAGAATGCCGCGTCCTACTGTAACAAACGTGAAATGATGTTGTTAGAGCAGGACGCGGCATTCTCTTCCGATTGTTTGAGTCTCAAAACGGTTTCGTAGTAGGCCTACAGGCGCGGTCGTAGCCTGAAATTTTGGAGGGGGTCACTCACTAGTCACTATACTAGTCGCTGTTATACGATAACTAGAAATTTTCTTATATATTGCACAGTTCGCATCTGCGTTCCGAATTTCGAAAATGCACAAACCTGCGATAATATCCGCCAGGCCCTTCCTGAAGGAGTATTGCGGCAGCCACTGCAGCACGGGCAGGCGGCGCAGCAGCGTCTTGCGCGAGCAGCACGACCGCAGCCGCCGCGCCGCGCCGCGCCGCCACGCGCCCGCCTTGTCGGGGTGAGACGAGTACAGGTCGTTCGTCGCTGGAAATAACACAAAGTTTTTAAGCTATCGCATAGCTTTTATCGCGAGCTTTGAGCGCGGTGACCAAATCAAGAAATTTCGTAACGAAAAACACCTAACATTCGTCTAATATCATTTCAGTTCGACTTCGTCTCGGTGTGGCTCCGGGCGTAGTGCTCGCCGCCAGACTGCGACACGGTGTTTGTGTGCGGACGTATGCGAATTATAATTGCATTGGTTGATGAATATGCTATGCAATAGGTTTACCGCCACAACCCCGTATGCCGTATTTTTTTTACTTACATGACGACCTCTGTGGCTCAGTGGAGAGCGCGTCGGTAGCTCAAGCCAGGGGTCGCGGGTTCGAATCCCGCCGACGGAACAAAAAGTTTTCAATGTTCCCGGGTCTGGATGTGTATTAAATATGTGTATGATATAATAAAAATCTTAAATATATGTATAGTATAAAAGTATTAAATATATTTCCGTTGTCTGGTACCTGTAACACAAGTCCTTTAAGTACTTAGCACGGGGCTAGACTGACGTGGTGTGAAGCGTCCATAGATATTATTATTATTATTATAAATAACTTAATGTATTAGGCCCCTTACACACTGCGACTTTTAGCAGCGATGCAGTCGCGCGTTTCTAAAACGCGCGATAGCATCGTGACACCAGCAATTTTTGCATCGATGAGGATTTGGGCGAGAGGGTGCACGTGCCCTGGGCGGCAAAGATGGGGGCGGCCGGAGGCCAACTCCCAATCTTTTGCCGCTTTCTTCACCGCCGCGTGCGCCACTGGTGGCCCACCGCGCTACCCCGTCAACGTTGTTTCGCAGAATTATATCTGTTGTTAAAAGACTTGGAGGCGTCCCTTGTTACCAGGGACCTCGGCCTGACTTCTCATCACCACCCCTTCAATTCAACAAAGTTCCGTAGAACTCGTTCTGCGGTTAAAACCTATGTGACCATGAAAATTACCTATTTTTGCTTGGAGGGCGGCAAATTGGGATTTTGCTCCCCCCTTTTTAAAACGTAGATCCGGGCCTGAGCAACCAGCTACTAGATTTCGCACAAAATACGCTAGTTTACTAGAGAAGACAATAATCTAAATAAGTACATAATATATTATAATATATGACTCAAAGGTGACTGACTGACTGACTGACATGGTGATCTATCAACGCACAGCCCAAACCACTGGACGGATCGGGCTGATATTTTGGCATGCAGGTAGATATTATAACGGAGGCATCCGCTAAGAAAGGATTTTGATAAATTAAATCCATAAGGGGATATCTACTAGAGTTGATCTTTCAAATGACACCTGTTTCAAATCTGTTGGTTGGTGGAGACGTTTCTTCCCATGATCCTTTACAGCACTTAACAGAAATATTTATTATAATTATAAATTAGTAAGTAAACACAGGGTAAGTCCGGATAATTCGAGATCTGACGCTAGTGTACCGAGTATTTGGTTATATCGGTCGATATATCGAGTTAAGTATTAAGGTTGTTTAAAAGTAAGTGTTTTGTTTTTGGAATCACACTGATTTCTGATAGTATATCGATAGATAGATCGAGTTCCTAATTTAAGTATTTAATTTGAGACGAATATTAAGTATCTACCTGTGTGGGAATATATTATATATTATAATATTATCGCTGATTTCCCAACTGATAAAATGATAATACAGTAGCAGGAAATTGTAGGTATCAAGGTTATGGAATCTAGAATCTAGGTAACAAGTAAAACCTAGAACAAAAACCTTCTTTACCAGGTATCTGTATACCTAGAAATACAGAAATAATTGTATTATTTAGCAGAACCGTTGCTGAGGTAATATTATACAATTATCACATCATTGTCAACTTAAGACTTAATTAAAGTAATTACTGATGTATAATTGTGGGATTCGAGTTTTTGCGACACTCTACAACATACAAACATAGATAACATATTCGCATAATATCCGTTCCCCACGATAAAATCATCAATTTCATAAAAATATATCAAATAGGTAAGTAATAATATCTTTTTTTCGATAGCGTTTTGGGTCAACGGAGTTGGACCACTTCACACATATTATTATTCAATTTGCCTATCCAACATAGAAAAATTTTAAAATGCTTAATAAGTTAAGTGTAATTTTTATATTCTTTCGATTTTGAATTCTGAAATGAAGCTTTCATTTTACGAGGCAGCTTTCACCCCTGTATTAGAATTAAACGCGCGCGGCTCGTGAGTAACTGCAACATTATTATTTTTGATTTGAAGCTTTCAATTTTTCTGTGCACTAACTAGTAATTTTTAAAAGTAAGTTATTTTTGTGCTGACTATAAAATGTAAGTAAGCTGAATTAAATAATGTTTATTAAATAATGCACGTTTTATTTTTTCAATGAAACTACCTATACAAGTGCTAAAAACACACGATATTAATCTGCTGATAATATAACAATGTTAAAGTAATATTTTATAAAAAAGGCATTTTTAAACTTAAGCTTGGACGATCAATATCTCCACGCAGAGGTCATTGCGCTATAGATTTTTTATGTTAAGATTTATTGACTTGAAAGTTATGGTACTAGGCTATTCGGCTAGACCGAGATTTGCATACGAGCCGGCGCTGAAAAAGCAGCTCGACGTCAGAAGGAAGGCGCACTTCAGTAGCTGCCTTGAGCCGACAATTAGTGCCCACCACAAAAACTTAATTAGTTTAGATATAGGAAATTACCGACCGCAAAAACAACCACTATATATAATATCGTGTTGTATAGATATAGATCACATATAAATTGACAGAAGGTTGTGTCTGTTTATGATGGATGATGAAAGACTGTTTATGAAATAAGTCGAGGTCGAGGTGCAGCGATCGAACTGAAATTTTATAACCGTCGTTTAAAATTTAATAAAATAAAATAAATAAAATATCTTTTTATTCAAAATGGGTATCATGATACACTTTTTGAAAGTCGAACGAAGAAACTACGTTGCTTACCACCGGTTCGGGAACTACCCCGCCGATAAGAAACTCGCACGGGGCCATCTTTTACTAAAAAATGGAAAATTACAATGTTATGGCTTACAGCTATGTAACAAAAATAAAAGAAAAGTAACCTGCAAGGAGCCACCCTATTCCCAAGGTGTGCTGTCCTCGAAGAAATCATTGACTTTATAATACGCTTTAGCACACAAACTATAGACCAATATCCATATTGCCGACTTTAAGTAAAATCTTTGAAAAAATGATTCTAAATCAATTACTTGCTCATTTTAACTCAAATAATTTATTACATAATAATCAATTTGGTTTTACTAAAGGTCGGTCTACACCAGATGCAGGCATTAGTCTTCTGTGTAGTATTTTTGAAGCTTGGGAGAGGTCGCAGGATGCACTTGGTATTTTCTGCGATCTCTCTAAAGCATTTGACTGTGTGGAGTATGATACTCTAATAAGAAAGCTACACCATTATGGCGTAAGGGGCACGGCACTTAAACTTCTAAAATCTTACCTTACAAATAGAACGCAGAGGGTGGAAGTTAACTCCATAAGGTCTAATGGAACCAAAATAAAACTGGGTGTGCCACAAGGGTCCATTTTAGGCCAAAGGGCCTAAAAGAAAAGTCTTTTTCTCATCTATATAAATGATTTACCTTATCTTGTTAAAGATAAGCATGAGATAGTACTTTTTGCTGATGACACTTCACTAATTTTTTAATGTGAAGAGGCGACAATAGTGATCTCTCAAAAATAGTACATTGGTTTAATGCTAATAATTTACTTTTGAACTCAAATAAAACAAAATGTTTAAAATTTATCTTGCCAAATGTTAGGCAAGTACAAACCAAAGTACTATTAAATGATGAAAAAATGAATTTAGTAGACACCACCGTATTCCTAGGCATGACGCTGGATTGTAAGTTACAATGGGGTCCACATATTGCGAAACTGGCAGATAAGCTTAGTTCTGCAGCATATGCTGTTAAAAAAATTCGTGAAATCACTGATGTAGAGACCGCGCGATTAGTTTACTTTAGCTACTTTCATAGCATAATGTCTTACGGCATCCTCTTGTGGGGAAACGCGGCGGACATTAATGCAATATTTGTGCTGCAGAAGCGAGCTATTCGTTCTATTTATAAGATGTCGTCTTTGGAATCTCTAAGAGAAAAATTTAAAGAAATAAGAATTCTGACCGTCGCATCTCAATACATTTTGGAAAATCTCTTATATGTTAGAAAGAACATAAATATTTTCAAAAAGAAAAGTGATAATCATAATGTAAATACTAGAAATAAGAACGAGTTAGCAATACCAATGTTCAGACTAGCCAAAATAAGCAAATCCTTTAAAGGCCAATGTATACGCCTATACAATAAAATCCCAGAAAATGTTCAAAATCTACCTTTAAACAAATTTAAAAAAGCAGTTAAAGAACGTTTGTGTGCTAAAGCGTATTATAAAGTCAATGATTTCTTCGAGGACAGCACACCTTGGGAATAGGGTGGCTCCTTGCAGGTTACTTTTCTTTTATTTTTGTTACATAGCTGTAAGCCATAACATTGTAATTTTCCATTTTTTAGTAAAAGTTTAGTAAAAGATGGCCCCGTGCGAGTTTTGGTGCGAGGTTCTTCTCGGTGGTAGGCAAAGTAGTTTCTTCGTTCGACTTTCAAAAAGTGTATCATGATACCCATTTTGAATAAAAATATATTTTATTTTATTTTTATTTATTTATTTAAGATTTTAAAAGTTTAAGTGCCGTGCCCCTTATACCATAATGGCGAAGTTTTCTTATTAGAGTATCATATTCCACACAGTTAAATGCTTTAGAGAGATCGCAGAAAATACCAAGTGCATCCTGCGACCCCTCCCAAGCTTCAAAAATACTACACAGAAGACTAATGCCTGCATCTGTTGTTGACCGACCTTTAGTAAAACCAAATTGATTATTATGTAATAAATTATTTGAGTTAAAGTGAGCAAGTAATTGGTTTAAAATTATTTTTTCAAAGATTTTACTTAAAGTCGGCAATATGGATATTGGTCTATAGTTGGCTGGGTCTGATTTCTTCCCAGCTTTAAATAGAGGCATCACCTTGCTGTGCTTCATTAAGTCTGGGAACACACCATTATTTATACAATTATTAAAAACTAAGGCTAGGTAAGGGTCAATGATGTCAATTACTGATTTTATAATTTTTATGGACATACCCCTGAGATCAGTGGTACTTTTAATATTGATTGATTTGAAAGTCTTGGTGATATCTCTGGAGTCAATATCTTTAAAAATAAAATTGACATCACATTCCTTGAAATGTTCTTTAAGTATTTTTTCTGCAACTGTAGGTGATGAATTTAAGTTCTTTGTAGTTGAGACTGGAATGTCTGCAAAAAACTTCTCAAAGACTGTCGCAACCTCAAGATCAGAATTGATTTTTTTATCATTAATTAAAAGTTCAAATTTAGAGTTACGACAGGTGACTTTTCCAGTCTCATCCGCAATTATTTTCCAGGTGGTTTTCGCTTTGTTTTTAGAGTCTCTAATTTTCTCTTTAATGTGAAGTGCCATCGCTGCTTGACAGGCATTTTTAAAAGTTTTCGAGTATTTCTTGACGTACAATTTAAAAGCTTCACTCCGGTTTATAGTTTTCTCGTTATACAAATCATACAATTTTTGTCTACTTACAATAATACCTGCAGTTGCCCATTTTTTGAAATTATTTCTTTTATTATTTAAGCTGACCGTTTTAGAAGTAAATACAGCGTTATATTGCTGTTTTACTCTATTAAATATATTGTGAAATGCTTTGTCTGGATCATTTGATACATTCAAGTTCTCAAAACTTGATAATAATTTACTTCTAAACTTCTCAATACGTTTTGTATTTATAGGTATATATTCAATTTTTCCTTTAAAATTATTATCACAATTTATATTAAATGAAGCTAATTGTCCACAGTGATCAGAGCTTAATACATTAATTATTTCCTTCCTATAGGGAGTTATGTTGGTGAAAACATTATGCACATGATGCACACACAACACTTGCTCCATTATTTGTTCAAAAGAATCATATAGGCCGGATGGAGGTCTGTATACGCTTACAATAATAAGGTGGCTCAGCTCAATACAGGCTAACTCAGCAATTCGTTCAGTTGACAGTCTAACAATATTCTTACGTTCTTTAAATTTAAGTTTTTTCTTAATCAATATTAAGGAGCCACCCCTAATAGCATTCTCTCGACTGAACGAACTTGCTAGCTGGTGATCAGAATATTTAAATATCAATTCATAATTTTTTAACCAATGTTCTGATACACACAAAATGTCAATGTTACATTCATTCAAAAATAACTCAATTTCTAATTCTTTTCCTATTTTTCCTTGCAAGTTTTGATGCACCAGGTTTATATTAAATATACAGTTTTGTATAGAATTCTCACTATGGTGGTAGGCATTACTATTATTGTTTAATACTTTGCCAGAGTGGGTCTCTGTTGTCCTATATAATTTTAAGTAAGTAAGTAACTAATATTTTTAATTTCTTTGAAAAACATGTAACAATAGGACCACTAACTACTAAATATGAAAAAAGTTCGTAAAGCTTGACTGTGTGTGTGAATGAGAATGAAAGAAGAGGCCTTAATAATAATTTATGTCTCTTCGTTTTAAAGTGAAGTAAAGCGTGCCATACTTTTATAATATTTTTTTTTCTTTTTTTATGAAATAAGGGGGCAAACGAGCAAACGGGTCACCTCATGGAAAACAACTTCCGTCTCCCATGGACTCTCGCAACCTCAGAAGAGCTGCAGGTGCGTTGCCAGCCTTTTAAGAGGGAATAAGGGCCCTCCCTAGGAAGGAAATAGGGAAGGGTAGGGAAGGGAATAGGGTAGGAGATTGGGCTTCCGGTAAACTAACTAACTCGACGAAACACAGCGCAAGCGCTGTTTTACGCCGGTTTTCTGTGAGCCCGTGGTATTTATACAGTCGAGCCTTCCCATACGTGCCGAAGCATGGCTCTACCACGTAACAAAAAACGTTTTTGCAAAATCTAAAAGAAACTTGAGAGGTGTCAAGGGACACTCGGATGGAACGAAGTTTTTTCCTTCCAGTTGACGTCATCGCCAAATCAAAGCCCTCTGTCTCTACTTAGCAGGTACTAAAATAAGTGTCGGTCAAAAAGTATCGTTATAACTTATTCCGACTCTAGCCCCCTATCGCAACGCGCGATATAAGGAATTTCGTTCCAAAATATTTCGGGGAGAAGATAACTTGCTTGATAATAATTATTAAACTAGTTATCTTCCCTCCCTCCCTCTACGGATTCAAAAACTAAATCCCCTCTTCGGATTCAAAAACTAAATCTGAGACTTCTAGCTTAACAGTCAAGTTCTCATGGCCACTGATCCACTGAGGGAGTGACTAGTGAGGCGTTAGCTTCGATCGACGAAGTCATTGACCGATCATCGCCACAATGTGCACCGACGGGCGCGGGCGGCTGCAGCGGCAACATGAAGCTGCACCTCGTTCATGAAGCGAGTGCCTTCTCGCGAGCCAATACGAGTATGTCTCCTCTAAAGTGACCCTAAACATTGCATAGGTTTGATTATTATTGTTTTTCAGGGTTCCGTACCCAAAAGCATAAAAACGGAACCCTATTACTAATACTTCATTGTCTGTCCGTCGGTCCGTCTGTCTGTCTGTCTGTCTGTCTGCCTGTCTGTATGTCATCAGGCTGTATCTCAAGAACCGCTACAGCTAGACTTCTGAAAGTTTCACAGATTGTGTATATCTGTTGCCGCTATAACAACAAATACTAAAAACAAAATAACATTAATATTTTAGGGGGCTCCCATACAACAAACGTGATTTTTTGGGCCTTTTTTGCTCAATATGAATAATGGCAACAGGTAGGCACTTAAAATTTTCACAAAGACCTTAAATATATGTGTTCTTTAACAAAATGATATTCATATTTAAAAAAAAAATATTATGGGGGGCTCCCATACAAAAAAAACACAATTTTTGGTCTATTTTTGCTCTATAACGGTACGGAACCCATCGTGCGCGAGTCCGACTAAAAAAAAAATTTACTTTAAAATATTTATTTTTAAAGCAAAATAAATTTCACTACCAATGTAAAATAATAAAAATAAAAGTAAAATTACTAGTTGCAAAGCCTCAGTTAGCTTATCAAATTGAGCGGAGAACATAAAATATATTTCAATCAATCGCGTAATATCACAATTCACGTCTGTTAAAACACGCGTTCCGAATTAATCATAACATGCATTACGACTTCAACTGATTCTCATACCTTATTGAATAAATATTTAATAATAAAAGCGTGCATTTCAAAACTCTAGATACAGCACCACATACCACACACACGACATTTCACAAAAAATAACCTATTGAATCGTCATCAATCGAAATTGTTTCTCTAATTACAACTAGATCGGATAATCATAAAGTGAACTTTGAAACCTTCCCTGGACTCCTACGAATATTTCAAGACTAAAATTAGCCAAATCGATTCAGCCGTTCACGAGTTTTAAGGAGACTAACAAAATCAAAAAATATTTTTAACGTATTTAGGTCTAATAAACTATGATAGATGTTTATGCACTGTAATTTGTCACCGATAGACCGAGTGAATATTATGATATTATATTATAATGTTTAAAATATTTTTAGGGTTCCGTATCCAAGGGGTAAAAACGGGACCCTATCACTGAGACTGCGATGTCTGTCCGTCTGTCTGTATCTCAAGAACTGCTTTAGTTAGACTTCTGAAATTTTTACAGATTATGAAATTCTGTTGCCGCTATAACAACACATTACTAAAAACAAAATAAAATGAATATTTAAGGGAGTTTCTCATACAACAACGTGATTTTTTTGGCCTTTTTGCTCGTAATCAATAATGGCAATACGTTATATAATATTTTGCCTTCAAAGCTACTAATCCGAACACATCAGAAAGTCGCACCCAGTGAGGTCGACATAATAAGTATATTTATTGTTTGGATAAGCGACGAAGGTAACCTGCTAACTAAACTAGCTGTGGTAACCTTTGCTCAAATCACTTATTACTGGGGTCTGGGCTAGATCATCCAGTAGAGGTGACCTAGACGTCAATTAGTGCCTGTTATTACAAAAACTAACTAACTATTGAAGTCTTGACACAGATTCACAGATTTCCTTTTTGCCTAGTCTATGATGGATAGCATAATTTTTATAGGAGTTTATGAAATCAGCCGAGTGCGAGTGGGACTCGGGCACTAAGGGTTCCGTACCGCTGTAGAGCGAAAGTTGACAAAAAATTGGTATGGTATGACACACTTAAATATTTATGTATTTTGTTGTTATAGCGGCAACAGACACAATCTATGAATATTTCAGAAGTCTACCTTTAGCGGTAGAAACGGCCTGAAGACAGACTGACATACAGACAGACAGACGGACAGACATCGAAGTCTCAGTTATTACTGATGATCTATTGGGTTCCGTTTTTACTTTTTGAGTACGGAACCTTAAAAATGGACGAATAAATGAAAATTCATTAATTTTACAACTTTTCGGAAACGAAACGTCGACATCATCAAATCAGAAAATATTTTTGTTGTAAAACAACACAGAAAATTGTGGCGGGAGGCCTGACCAGTCGCTTCGCTAGCGAATACTAATGTCAAATCCATACATTTTGTAGCGCTAGCGTTAGCGTTAGCGTTTTGCCACTTGTCTACGGGGCTGACCAGATCCTCAGTTAGAAAGACTTGGTACTTGGTGAAGCTGGGTAAGCACAATGTACTCTTTTGGTCGCACTCAGAAACATATTTTAATGATGATTAAACTTCAATTTAATAAAGAGTTTGTCAAATTATATTGTACGTGGTAATGGGAGATAATGTGAGTTTGACAGATAGTGTTGTGTGTAGTGACTAGTAATAGTAATAGGGGAGGGGAAGGTGCTAATATTGTAGTCACTCGAGCATCATGGAGACCTAGTAAGTTTTTTACATTAGGTAAAACTGATAAAAAAATAATAAGAGCGTTTTTTATTTTAGCGGTGGTTTCAGAAACTGCGGCCATTTTAAAGTTTTGAAAAAGAAAGCGTAGCTTAGTTAGGGAAATATGAAGCTTTATATTTTTATATTTTAAAATGTCCCTACAGGCTTACCTAACCTTTGAATCGTCAGTGCTTTATATGGAAGCTTCTTCGGGGTATACTTAACATCCTCTATCTTAATCTGACAAATCCGATGACATTTCAATATTTAAAAAAAAAAACACCACGTGAGAAATCTGATTTCTATACCATGATGACTAGACACATGTCGGAAGCCTATACAAGCTTAATCTGACACGCTCGAGCTAGTCCCGAAATCCCCTCTTCCCCTCCCCAACTATAGTGTGACACTGAGTGCGGCAGTCGGTTGGACAGATTCGCAACTGGACAGCGAGGTATTTCCTGATCGACAATATTGCATTCCTCACATATGACGGTGCAACTTATCGGCAGTATTTTTAAGACCTTACACTACTTGTCGTTCGCCTTAGCCTACATCGTATTTATTATTTTTCAATGTCTCCCCGGACCCGTACATGTCCGATATTGTTTATGTATATTTTTACCACCGAAGTGCCGGCGGAGACACTATAACGTATAATATCCTCCTGCGAGGCTCCCAGATATTCGGGAGCCTTAAGAGGATATTCCTTTTATTTAAAAACGAGCTTTTGCCCGCGGCTTCGCTTGCGTTAAGAAGTAATATTAAGTATATACAAACTTTCCTCCCGTATTTTAACCCCTTGGAGGTGGAATTGATCAAAATCCTTTCTTAGCGGATGGCTACGTCATTATGCATGCCAAATTTTAGCACGATCGGTCCAGTGGTATGGGCTGTGCGTTGATAGATCACCATGTGAGTCAGTCACCTTAGAGTTTTATATAGATAGATATTCTGTGGATAGTGGACATCACAATATAAAACCGGCCAAGTGCGTGTCGGGCCACACGTAATATAGGGTTCCGTAGTACCGCTAGTTATTTTAAATTTTTGTATGGTCAATGTACCTATGTACATCTATAACGTGTTTTACAATACAAACAACATCATCTAATTTATTTTCAAACTCAAAGGAATTTGAACGAAAAGTTCCTTTATACTTCGCTGAATATTTTTTTTAGTTGATCGACTATTACTCAATAACTTATAAAGTCTTCTTAGCCGTGATAGTTTTCCTTTTAAATTCAGCATATTTCCTACTCCCGTGAATTTTTTCACATTTCCAGAAGCGTTTCCGTTTGACCGTTTAGCTGGTAGAAGGGGGGACACTGGACTCTAACGATTTTTTCCACTTTAAAACTTAATATTTCACAAACGGATCCCTAAATCGGAAAATGATATAAGAATACTCAAAATATTTTTTAAAAACCAATCCAACGACACCTCACACGATGGGGTGGACGCGAAAATAAAATCGTCCCCGCTTGATGTGTAGGGAAGGTACCATAATTATTTTTTAAAGATTTCATGTACCATCTTTCCGGCATCATAAATGTGCATTCACGCCAAATCACAGCTTTGTAGGTCTCTGAGTAAAACCGCGGACAGATATACAGACGGACGAACAGACCGAAACTATAAGGGTCCTTGTTGATTAGGGAACCCTAATCATATCATCTCAATCATAGTCTTTTACAGAAATGAAATCCGAGAAACCTAACTATGACGAACCTATTCGGGATCTCGACACCCACGAGATTAACATTTGACACGCTTACTGCACTGCATCACATCCCCTAAAAGCTACTTCTTTCTACTTACTTCACTACCTACTTCCTTTATCACGATATATAATTATTTTCAAACATGTTGAAATACAGAATTGAGATCAACTGGACTAGTTTAGCAGGCTGCATGCTGCATGGGACTTATTAATCACCGGGAAGCAGGAGCTACTGAGTTGCATAAGTACGTGACTGTAATATTTTGTATTTTCAATTGTATTTTGTTTTGACGCTAACGTGATAGTACTGAATACCGATAGTCTCCATTGAAGGATGTAGGTACTCAAAAGCTCGAATTCAGGCTTTGACAGTCGAAAAGTGCACATAACCACCGAATATGTTACGCGTTTGCTACGTACCAAGCATCGAGCCGGACAAAACATCCGGATTCCGGGGACTCAACTGGTAAGTACCATCACACGGGCACGTCGTGAGTAAGTACTTATCCAATGAGGTGTCCAGATGTTCTGCTTTGTGACCGGGTCGAGCCTACTTCACGGGGAACGTGCACTCACTGCTGTAGATGGATCTGTCGGGGCCGCAGTCGGCGCCGCAGGAGCGGCAGCCCTTCCCCGGCGCGAGGGCGGGGGCGGGCAGGTGCGGCGGGGGCGGGCGCGGGCACAGCTTGCAGCCGCCGCCGTAGCGCTCGCACAGGCACTCGGCCAGGTTGTCCCCCCGCAGCTCGTTGAGGCCGCAGCCGTAGGCCTTCTGCAGGGCGCCGGCGAGCCCCCCCGCGCCCCCCGCGCCGCCCGGCCAGCTGTCCGCGCTCACGAACGAAGTCAGCGTCACCTCGGACGAGGAGCGCGCGGTGTTGTTCATCTTGTACTTGGTCATCCTCACATCACTCGCGTCCGCCGCGCGCCGAGACCGCTGGTGCACTGCCGGCGAGTGCTGTACAGTGTACTGTACTGTTATAGTCTTATAGTATACACTGTAGCTACGCTCGGTACGCGCTGCGTTATCGTCACAGCTGTTTAACCGATCAAATTTTAATTAGATATGTGGTTTGGACCTAAAACGAACGTAAATTACTTTGACGATACCACCTTACAGTTTTTGAACTGTCTAGCACAGACTACTTAGGGATATGATGTCTAGTAAAACTTGGAAATTGAAGGTAGTAGAAAAAAAGTGTGTACTAGGCCACACTCAGTGGCATAATTTCATTACTATCTTTGTAGTTTATGACAAAATGTTAATGATTAAAATTTAAATTAAACTAATCATTAAAAAGTGTTTCTGAGTTTTTAAAAAAAATCATTAACATACCTAATTTTAAAGCACTTTTTAGTTTGAGTTTTGCTTGAATTTCTTTCAAATTTTTTTATTATATCTATACAATGTGTGACACCGGTGTCCGATCCTTTAATGTCATGATCTATGGCAAATTTTATCGACAAATTGGCTCTCAAATTTTGTCTCTCACGGTTGTAAAATGGCAGCCATTTTAGTTTTTCTCGGGCTTTCACCAGTACTTCTCATGTAAATATCCTATGAAGATAAAAAAGGTCTCATTTGATAGCTTAACTTGTGTAGGTACTCGCTTACACAGGCAATATGTTATAAATTTCGTGGAATTGAACAAAGAAAAACCAAATTTTAAGAAAAAAAAGTTGTGAAATTTTTAATTCATGGCTTTTTGTCAAAAATCTAGCGCATTAAACTGGTTATTTTTTGTTTTAAAAAGTTAGAGGAGGTTTTCATCTTAAATAAATTCTTTACTTGAATGCTCTAAGTCAGATAGTTTAGAAGTTATAACGATTTTCTTATGAAGTATAGGTCAGATTAGTATGAAGCCAGAGAAAAAGTTTTTTTTCAAAAGTTGGAGATTGGAGACTATTCGTAATGTCGTTGAAACTATAAGGTCCAATTTCGACCACTGGGCGATCTCTAGTTATTTTAATTATTCTTCGAGAAGCACAAACAATAATTCAAAAGTTAATAAAGCAAAAATAATTGGCCGCCCGAACAGGGACTTGAACCCTGGACCCTTGGATTAAAAGTCCAATGCTCTACCGACTGAGCTATCCGGGCTGATATGCACTGAAGTGAAATTAGTAAACTAGTTTGACTAGTCATTTCTGTGAAATCGTTGCCAACTTGAATAATAATTTAATAATAATTATTTATTTTAACGTATTGCATTTGCTATTACTTATTGACATTGTGATAGTAATATTATTTTTCAGCTAATCAGGACGAGCTAAGCGAAGCGACCGAGCGAGCCCTAACTTATATTTTAGTTTATTAGAGTTGGTTTTCTAAGCAAGATGTTTTATTACATTTGGGTTCCGATTACATTCTAGCTACATCAACCCTGATCATCAATACGGCAATCATTATTCTATCAATAGTCAATGGTCAATGATAGATAGTCATTCAATAGTCCGCGAATTAAAGTCGAACAATTGACGGAAACAAGCGATTCGCGTAAACGATGTTAGGGCCGATGGCGTCACGTCTCCCAACTGCCGACCGCCAAGGCTCGACAGATAAACAAAACACACCTAAATAATATTATTCCATCATCTTGCCCAATTACATACTCGGACGCTTACTGTTTTAGTAGTCAGTAGAGTAGATACTTACTTCTGAATACAATATTATGTCAATAAAATAATTTATTCCTCTGATGTTGTGAGTTGTGACATAATGAAGTCGATTTTATTACTAGGTCCGGAGACTTTTATTATTTTAAGTACCTATAATAATATGACCTAATAGGTAAGTACTTAATTTACTAAGAATATTTTCCATAAAAAATGTACCTACCCCCGTTTTTGTTATCTCCCTCGACTTTGTGAATACTTTTTGGGAACTAGAGATAGTAAAATATAATATGTCGATGAATAAGCATGTTTTTCTACATTTATAAATTATTGTCTTAGTGCTGTTACATCAATAAATATAAGAGTTAATATGTACTTATGTACTTACATATATTTTTAAAGTGTGCTTTTATTTAAGTACTTACTTACTTAGCTTAGTAAGTACCTATATTAATATATTGAAAGCGATTTGTGCCCTAAATAACATAAGACGTATCACGTAAGTATAACCAAGGACTAAAACTTTTCTCTATGATGTGACTATTAAACGTACCACAGCTGTTTAGAAGTTACCAAGGGAGCCACTGCGCGACAGTTCACGGGCGTCGTCAGCGGGAAACGCGGAAATGTGGCGACCTCGCAGTTTCCGCCACAAAAAACATCACCCAGCCACCAACGATAGTCAAGTGATACACGGCTTAAATTACATTTAAATTTTTAGATTTTTCTTCAGAATCAAGTAAACAAATTGAATAAACATAATTAATATTAAAAAAAACATATAATAATTATGTATTTATTATCAATTAAAGTGCATCATCGTATCACGGCAGTTTTAAAACTTTTTCCACGAATTGAATAAGTATTATTAAAAAAATGTTAAATTAAAAAATATTATATTAAATAAGTTCAATAAGTGACATCTATTGGCCAAATTTACAACTAAATACAAATGTCAGTGCCATCTATACAAAAGCATTGAAAGTTTTTAAGCTACTACTTGTTAAGATATTTCAGTATGTGTCTGCTAGATGGCGCTTTTCCAGCAGTGTTTTAATCAATTCATAAAATGAATTCTAATTAGTTTATTATGCAAATGGTCACTAGTTCCCGAATAAAAAATTAAAGATGCTCATTCCATTTGACAAAAGATTGAAATTAAAAGTTACTGTGACCACGTAATGTTAACGCTATTGAACACGAGATGGCTCTTATTAATATTAAAATAAAAACCATTTAGGTTGGGTTGCACCAGAGGCGTGGTTAAAGTTAAATTTATGGTTATACTTAAGGCTAATTTAACTTTAACCTTAACTTTGACCACAGAATTTGACAGAAGACGTTGCTGGTCCGACAAGGCTTTATAAGAACGTGGGCGGGGGCGTTGCTGGTAAAGGAGAACTGTCAAAAATGGCGTTTTTGTATGATGACAGAGTTAGTTCCTTTTTCGCCACTATGTTATGGTTATTTATGGGGTCTTGATGGCGTCCATTTTTAACTTTAACCAAAGATTAAATTTGACATTTTGCCTTGTAGGTAAAGTTATAGTTAAAGTTACAGTTATAGTTAAAGTAAGTTGGTGCAATCCATCCAAGAACTTAAGCCTGCCGAACAAGACGCGAAAAAAATGTACATGATATTTAAAGACCTCATTAACCGATTCGTTGCCACCTTCATTTTCACGAATTCTTACCACAGGCCAAGCAGTTTGTTCGATGACGCGCCATAAGCGTCATCGGCCCTGCTAAACGATGACGCCCCACGTGCGGCATTGGCCACTGGTTGTGTTTTATGCACATTTAGACTAAGGAATTGTAATTACAGTATAATAAATTAGTTTTAACGTGTTTTTTAACAATCCTTGTATGCCGCGCCTGGCGCGTCATCGGCCTCACTGAATCTTTTTAAATGACGCGCTGAGCGCGGCAGTGGCCACGAATCGGTTAATGCAGCATCTGTGAGAAAAGCACTAATTTGTTTTAAGCGTTTTCAATCTGGAAATTTTGATATCAAAAATGAATGTCGACGAAGTGTGACAAGGAGGGTCCCAAGTTTCGTGAGAAAAGAAAATGGACGCGCACAGTTTATCTTGTTTTCTATAATTATTATACAGTATGAATATTTACATGTTTTGCAGTTTACTGAAAACTTTGATTTCGGCGTTTCATAAGCTTTTTGGTTTACAAAAGTTCATTATAGTTTGTCGGTTTCGGTTTGATATTACTATCCGAAAAATAATCCGAAAGAATCCGATTACGTGTTTCAAGTGTTAATCATATTCAAAGTTTAAAATAATTCGTTACCTAAAACTAATTGGTGTTGCAGGAAGTTTAATAACAAATACAAGAGTAACAATCAAAATTTTAATAAAATAAACATTCAAATGAATAATTAGCCAGATTACTTTATTACCAATTACCATGTATTCGAATAAATCCTACTCCGCCCCTCGGAATTAAATTGAGATTATAGATATAATCAACGTACTTAAGTACCTACTGTAATTACCAGCCTAGTTAAATTGTTGGCAAATTATGCAACGTATGAGCTGGCTTGAGCTTGAGACAAACAATATATTGGATAGCATTATTTAACAACTATTCGCATACGTCTAATTGCACGCACAATAACACCCTACCGAAGTCTGCCAAACTGAAACGACGTTAGATAATGTACGGCAACGCCACACCGGTCGGAGTGGGTGGTGTTAGGTTTTTCCGTTACGGGATTTCTTGATTCGGTCGCCTCGCCCAAAGCCCGCGATAGAAGCCATACAGTAGCATAATTATCCTATTCGAGGCACAGAGCTATAATATGAGGTACCTACAAACGTAACGTATGTACGTGCTACGGAAGCTACGGCGATGTTATCTCCACGTTACGTGAACTTGGACGAAAGTGTTTATGGTCGAGGAAAACGTGACCCGAGTGCGGTCATCCGACCGGGGTCGCCCCAGGGTCAGGTGACCGGGGTCGCAGGACCTCGAGGTGTGGAGCATGCTAAGTGGGCATTATCATGCGCGGCGCGGGGGGCTGACGCAACGACACATCATCCGTAACGCGGGGACATCCTAGCTCGTGCTCAATTGTTGTCATCGTCCTGATCATTCCTCATTATCAAGATACGCTACTCGAGGTACCTAGCATTCGATAGCGGAGTAATTAATAATATACAGGGTGTAAGCGATAATATTTTAGGGTGTGTATTTTGGGGCCTCCTTTATAGAGTTCGCAGTGAAAGTAGCAGCGCTGAAAGATTCACTTTTTTCACCTTTGTATGCAAAAATTGAAGACGCGGGGCCGCTTGCCCAGCGTTGCCATAATTTTTTTGTGCCAAGTCGGGGTTTTCGAACTTTTTGAGTGAAAAAGCTTTTCAGTCGAAAGCGGGACAAAATAAAAAAAGGTAGAAAATCAAAAGTTTTTTGGATTTGCGTTAAAATAACGTTTACGTGAATTGTCACGTAAACGTTATTTTAACGCAAATCCAAAAAACTTTTGATATATTTTGATATATATAGGATAGCAAACGTAGCCGAGGAAAATCCACCCCTCCACCCCTCTACCTCCCACACTCTTATCTTCCGCACCTTTCTTTCTCAGCATGCTGTACGTACGTTCGGGCTTTCTCCGAAAAGCAGGACTGACCCTGTCCCGCGCGGGACATTTAATTTTGATGAAAAAATCGAAACGTCTGGGAACGCTGGCTTGCCCATACAAATCACAAAAAATGTTCTTTCAGCGCTGCCACTTTCACAGTGAACTCTATATCAGGGACACATTATATGCACACGGTAACACACCCTAAGGTATCGCTTAGTTTTGTTACACCTTGTATATTTACGCTGTTTTTGTAGACTCCTGTGCTTTTTACCGGTGCCACGGTGGTAGGCACCTTAGTATCAACGTTCAGAAATATTTTTGTAAAAAAATTACCTACTCTGAATAAAAATATTTTGATTTGATTTTGATTTAGTTTGTACTGAAGTAGGTACTCGTATGTTTTGAAGTTGTGTACTTACGATTATTCGTTGTTATGATGGAGGACTGGACCAGTCCACCATGATTGTGGCGTCCTGCGTCAATCCCCTAATATGGCCGGCTGCGGCTCCTCTATCGCACTTTTGGGTTTTCCGTGAGATTAATTAAAATATGCAATTAAATTACACAAACAACCATCGCGGAAAATATTACACTTTAGTCAGATATTTGTTTCAGTTTTCGGACCTGATTGTAGGAATATTCCTGACAGGCGTCGCACAAAATTATCTTAGGATAGCATAAGCTTCATATGGCTCGAAATTTGCACAAGAGGCGAGCCATATGAAGCTCCCCGATCCCCGTATCAGGGGGCCGATACGGGGAGGCGGATCAATCCTGTCGGATCGATGCCGGGCCGATACACTCCTGTCTGGTGGCCAACGTCCGACCGTGGTCCGACCGATAGGTGTGTTAGGTTTTTTCTGTTCTGTGTTGTGTTAGGTCTGGCCGTTCTGGCCGTCCTGGCCGTGTCGTCGCCGGACCGCAGCGGACGGACCACTCGCAGGTACGCGGATTTGTCAACCGGTTTGCGGACCTGCATCCTACAATACCTACAACATTGTGGTTTTTGCATGTATCTGTAAGTGTATCTCATTTATCACATGATATAATCATAATATTATTATGTATTAAATGTAGGTATTTGTTATAATTAATTATTATTGTTATCGCGATTATGAAGGATGACTCGAGTCGATGTCGAGGTAAGATGAATGACCCATCTAATGCTTGTAACTTTTTACCTGTAATATTCATCATGAAACATTTTGGCTCACAAAAACATCTGTTTTATACAAACTCCTAAGGCAATTCAGGTACTATATTTACTATAAACTATTAAACCACAGATTTCTGCAGTAGCATAGTCTTATCATATATACATCATATACAGTACCTACTGCATAATTATATTCTGAAAACTTATGAAACTAAGAAAATATTATTCATTCACAATTCATATAACAGTGTAGCCTATGTAATGCAATTTTACATAACTTTACTTATAGTTATAATTTTTTTTTTGAACTGCCAAGTTTAGTTCCTCCTCCGGCGGATTTTCGCAAACACACAGTTTCTTGTTCACATTACATGATATTGTAGTCTCGGTCTGTTTAATAGTTGTTACTGTTGTTTGAGCGTTGCTACCACGAATAAAGAACTCATTATAGTTTGCACAAGGAGGTTAAGTATAAAAACAACAATAATTTCATAAGCCTGTATCTTGATAGTCCATTTTGTGTTCAAGATTGGTTGTTTTTACACACTTTTAACGATGATTCGTAACTTAACGTAAAATAATAATGAGACGGACATCTTAACAACTTAATATTCACTAATGACAATCTTAGGCGAAACTCGAAAGGCTTTAGAAGAGGTTTTAAGATGAGTGGTGTTTCGAAGCCCTACTCTCGTGCCTCGATTCATAAGTCATAATCGAATCAAGTTTCGAATTACGAGAATCGGGAACGTATGTAATACACGACGTACGTACGCACGTATGTAATACACACGTACGTAAACATTTGTTACAAATCTTCAGTACCTACTTCGTTCGCGTCGAATAGGTTACGAAACTCTTCGAACGATTTTAATTTTTAGAACTAGGTAGATGTAGAGTAGACCACAGTAAGAGCGCGTTCAGACGTGCGCGTGTTCTGCGCGTGTTCTAATATAGCGTATGGAAAACACGCGCTGAACCCGCGCAGAACCTGCGCGCAGGCCGCGCGCGAGCGTGTTTTCCTATTCGTCATAGTAGAACACGCGCACGTCTGAACGCGCCCTTAAGGAAATGGGCTCCTTCGAGTTAGTGCCCCACTGATCAAGAACTTACGTCAGAAATTATCCCCATGAATGTATTAGACGATGCCCGCAGCCCCGTTGCGCCAAAATTCGTTTATTGCGCGGGAACCGTACATTTTACAAGGATAAAAAGTATTCTATGTCCTTTCCCGGAACTCAGAGTATCTCGATATCTCAAATTTCTGAAAAATCGATCCAGCGGTTTGAGTGTGACGACTGACGAGGTAACAGACAGAAGTATACAGTTTATCTTGAACGTACCCGCGTGCTGTGACGACTGACGTCAAAAGGAAGGGTAACGATTATATCTCGGCTTAATTTTTTTTAATCGGGTTTTGACCCACCTTCTGTGTCGCCAGGATCGACAGCGGTATCCAACCACGAAAACCCTTTGATATGATCTCAGGGAGCCCAAGGGACATGCTGTAACTGTCTTGGGACCCGCAACGAAATGAATAATTAGATGATTATTTTTTAACACAAAATTGAACCCGACTTCCAAGATAAAACGATATTCGTAAAATTATCTAAAAAGTATGAAATAATTCTTATTCTTCATTAGTGCCTTTTTCAAAATTCGACTAAACCTCAACTACTTCTGCACCCAGTTTTCATTCTTTTGACATCGGTACCAGCTTGGAACATGAGATCCTTGAGATAGAACTTAGCCGGTACCGACTTCAAAATAAATCAAAATCGGGTACAGAAGTAGTTAAGGTTTAGTCGAATTTTGGAAAAGGCTAATGAAGAATAAGTATTAAACGATCTAAAAAGTAGGAACTTTTTAGATCATTTTAAGAATATAATTTTGTTTTGGAAGTCGGGTTCAATTTTTTGTTAAAAAAATAATCATTTTACTCTTTTTAGTTATCTACAAGACTACAAGGCTTTATGCGTAGATAACCACTACGAAAGTTAACTATTTACATTATAATACTGGCTATTACCGTTCTTGAGTTACAGGCTACAGCCAAGTGCGAACGCCTACGGCTCGGGGCTCCTGAGCGCGACAACTAACTCAATGAGGTAGGTGTTTCGGTTGCTATAGTTTTTTGTTTATCGTCTGTCATTTTCATAGAAAACAAAGGAAAGGACAATGAGATCTGTAACTTTGATTTGGAATCAACCACCTTTCTGTTTTATGACAGCTGTTCATAATATAAGACCATTTTAAATATTTTGCTGGATCCGGTGGAGTGGACCCCCTGCAGATATTACATTTACTAACTTACTTTCAAAACCCCAAAAAAAGTATATACGAGTAGGTATGTCTATGAAAATGTGTGTTGTGTCTGTTTTTCAATTAACTATGAGTTATACTCTTTCTGAATATGGAATATGCAAGTTCTTATAAAAACAATTTCTGAGCTTCTTATGATATTGTCTGAATATATTCATAGAAGTCAAGCTTCTTATAATATTGTCTTATAGACCCCCGCGTTGACGACCATGGACCCCTATTTTTTTCCACGTAAGCGTAGACCCCCGTCAGGTTCCCGTGGACAACTGGAGATCCACCTGGACCACTTTGGGAATCAATGCTCTGGACCTTACTTAACTTTCGGCCACGCTGAATTCTTAAAGTAATATCAGAGAAGTTGATTCATAGACAGATGGCGGACCCACGTAATTAGGCCGCTTAATGTCAAACCCAGCCATGGCTAACATTGAATGGACACAGTACACAGCCTGACCAAATGGTACAAGCGAGGTGAAAAGTGTCATTAACTTGAATATTGTAGGCAATACAGAGTCCTTGAGGTTGTGGTGTGTGTGGTATGACACAACAGTGCTAGCACTAATAATAGCAATTCGGGAGGACCGGCGCGAGGGACGGCGGCGCGGGCGGGGTCACGGCCGCCCCACTGGTTTTCGGCACGTGTAACCTCCGCAATCCGCAACCCGCGATCCGCGATCCGCGACCCGCGACCCGCGACCCGCGACCTATAGCGTAACACGTACACATCGCGGAAATGCTCCTTCTGTGGAAAAGATTGATTATTATGGTGCAAGGTGCAACCGACAAACACCGAAATCCTGATGGACAATGAGAGTGAGAATATCACTTGTACACTAAAATGATTGTAGCGAGTTCGAGGCATGACATTGCAACTTGCAAGTTAGTCGGTCATAGTTTACAGTGGTCAAACTACATCAATTATAATGCAAGAATGACGGCCGGTTTTTGGTAATTTGTCTATCATATTTTTAAAAGCTATTAGTTGATGTATGGCCTTTACAAAATAAAGATAAACAAGTTGAAGAATTAGCAGATAAAATGTGTTTTCGAAATTAGTAGCTTCTTAGTGTGAGTTATACCACCGTTTCGACCTTCGATGCATTTCTGTTACGTAAACTATAATACAGGTTACAGACGTTGGCGCTCATGTTAATTATTATTTATGCCAAAAAAGATTTTGTATGTAATATGTATCATCATAGAAAATAGAAATCGATTCAAAGGCTGACTGGCAATCGGTGACTGGTGACTAAGTCAAATTAAGAATTATTTTAACTTATTACTATACATCCTATGGCACAATGAGTACGATGATACACATATATACTTACTTATAAACAGTCTTCGCAGTCACTTCCATCCGCAATGTCTTAAAACTATTCGAGGCAAACTCTTCAAAGTAAAGTATGGTCAAAGAGGAAAGTTAACGATCTGTCGATTCTTTCTCTGTCGAGTGAATCCCACGTTTTGAATGGCACCGGCCATCTTGCATCCCACAGTAACAATAAATTAAAACCCAGGTGATAAATTAAGGGCATATTATGTATTCCAAACGCGTTTTGACCGCGCGCTGCTGCGTCATACGTCTTAATACGTATGTTTCGAAATCATAACATCTTTGTTTATAAAAAGGGGCAAATGAGCAAACACATAACTTGATGGAAAATGGGAAAAATCTGTCCGTAGACAGTCTCAGCCGCATGCGCCTTGCCGGTCTGTATATCGTGATGCCTTTCATAAAGTGTTAACTTTGATAAAAGATATACAGACTAGTCAGTAATTAAGAAAGACAAACGGACTGAAACTCAAATCGCAAACGATTCGTAAATTAAGCGATGATGCTTTAATTGAATACTTCAACGAGTACAAGTTACGACTGTTTTCCCCTGCCCCTCGCGACAACACTAAAGGCTTTGCCCACTGCGACTTTTAGTAGCGATGCAGTAGCGCGTTTATGAAGCGCACGACTGCATCACTACTAACGCGCGTTAGTCCCATTTGCAGCGCCATACAGGATGACATAGCTAGCGACTGCATCGCGACTTTATCGATGCAAATATGCGACAGTATCGCGACAGCATCGCTAAAAAAAGTCGCAATGGGCGTGCGGCCTAAAGAAGTGAGCACACACAGACGGACCGTGCCGGGACTCAGCGTGCCGGGGCTCATCGCAAAAATCCGCCTCCATACAATTTGTATGGAAATCCGCTGCGCCCCGACACAGTGTGCGATACGCGCATCCGCTTCCATACAAATTGTATGGAGGCGGATTTTTGCGATGAGCCCCGGCACGGCCCGTCTCAGTGTGCTCACTCCTTAATACGACTTAACCTCGCTAAAGACGACTGTACAGTTTGGACACAGGTAGACAATTGCAGGATGTCTGAATCTGAATCAGTATTTCCATACTAGCTGCAGTACTGTTTTTAAACTATGGCCGAACTGCGTAGTTTTATCGGTGTCCTTTGTAGTATTGCAGTGGGTTTTATGCGAGTTATGTCATGATTTGCCGCGCCGGTCTATCGCTTACATCACCCTCGTTGCCCCATACATTGCTATTGGCTCCAATCTTTATCATAATATTCGCGTCTGTGTACACGTGGAACGATTTCGGCAATCTGTATGTAACTGTACCGTTCCTTGCGAATACAGGCTGGCTAGTGGTAACTGATAACTCACCCCCATTCTAATTTTCGATGACAAAGTTCGAAGGGCAAAGTGCATAGACATAATATATACGACAGTATATATTATGTCTATGGCAAAGTGCATGAGATTTGACGTAACACATGTGTCGCGATGCGTCATGTGTAGGGTTGCCAGGTCGCTAAGCCGTAAAGCCGGATAAAATAGACAGCTTGGCCGGACATTCGTATAAAAAAGCCGGACATTTTTATTCAATTTAAATTCACAGTATAGCAATACGTTCCTGTACAAATTTTCCGGTTTAATTAATAAATTTAACATCTGATTGATATAATATTACGTCTCGTTAGATGTAAAACCGTCTGAAATTAGTAGGATTTTCATGTAAAATTATAGATTTAACGCTCTACAAAAGGCGGACACCTATTAATTTTGGTCAGACACGCAACCAAAAAGCCTGACTGTGTCCGGCTTTATCCGGACGCCTGGCAACCCCAGTCATGTGAAACATTTTCTATCGATAAAATAAAATTTTAAAACGTACTCTAGTCCCTAGTGCAGCTTTACTTAGGTACTCGTGTACATTTAATCACTTCCCGAATGAAACGCATCGCGACTCCTAAATACACCAAGTCCGTTATCAGTCGGTATTATATTAGCGCGTATCTATAACGCGAGTCCGGGCTGCGACCGGTTTCTGGTATGATAATTAAAATATTTACTATCAAAACTCCTAAAAACTGCACGTGTAAGCGAAGGACGTTACGTCACGCCGGTCGCTCCTCGTGCCGCGCGAGCGAGACCGTCGCAGCCCGTCTCGCTCGCCCGCCACATATATATTGTTCTCACAACGGAGCCGAAATAATAATCCATTTGCATACACGGGGTGGCCGCCAGAACCCCGAAATATGTGGAGTATATCTACGTACGCTGATTTGTTTATAGTCCACATGACAACGTCGAGGTAAATCTCTAAGTTTTCCTTTTGAATATATTACGTCCTGCTAGTTACTAGGTGCTGCGACTACGTAGTACGTAACGGTGGAGGTTATAGACCCGACATGACAATAATTATCATCGGGTCGGCAAATGTCGCTCGGACACCTGCAGTGGTTTAAACACTCGTCCTATCGACAGAACTGAACGACATTTAACTATAAGTAGGGAAAAAAGTTTCCTCGCATTACTTACATATAAAATTCAAAAGGTTTTTTTTTAAAGTTCATTTACATTTGACTACAGTACGTAGGTGTCATTATGTTTGATAACTTTTTGCCATCATGTAGGCAGAGACTGATATTCCATTGTTATAAAAAAAATTGAAGTTTCTGATCAAAAAACTGCTACTTGAAGCCGTTTTGGCAGTCCTGTCGTGACGTTAACTAGACACTGCCTAAGGAATTCTGCAGAGACTGAAAGAGGTAAAGAGGTAACTGAGGGTAAAAATCATGAGTCGCAAGGACGTAGGACTATACTATTATTAACACCTTCCACCCAAACTCTCGTATTTTTTGCTGAGTGGCTAAAGACGTGTGAGGTCTAGCGTTATCAGGCTGAAAAACCACACCCCTTCTGTTGATTAATCTCGACCACTTTCTCTCAATTTTTGCTTTAATCTCATTAGTTGTTCGCAGTACCTACACTCTACATTGCAGAATCGATGGTCATGTCTGGCGGTAACAGCTCATAATGAATAATGCCCTTCCAATTTTATTTTTATTTTATTAAATTTGGAAAATTTACGGCTACATACAAATATCAACAGAAGAACACACACATGAAGGCCAATTAAAAGTTTTCACATATAGACAGAAAATCTAACAAGAAATATAAAGTCGGTAGATAATTATACACAAAGAGTAACAAACATAACAAAATATCAATAAATCACGCATAAAATAATTTTGCAGAGATACGTCATTTTTTAAATGTGGAAATCCTACCATACACACAGCATCACCTAGTTGCGAGTTAACCCCGGTTTTGGCTCAGTCTGTGAATCCTGACCGGCCTCTGACCACGATCTTTTTCGCACGTTCTTGTCTTACCTGATCCATTTTTCATCACCAGTTTTTATTACGTCGTATACAAATGAGTCAAACAACACGGTTCATTAGGTTTCTTCGAGTGAACCTATGAGGTACAAATATGAAGCTTTTAATAATAATAATAATAAGCCCGCAGGGCAGCTTATGGCGAGCTGTTGGGGAGTAGCGACCCCACGTACCCGAGTGCTCCCAGGGAAGCCCCTGTTCAGGAGTGAACACTGACGGAGAATCAGGCCCCACCTCTGCCTTGCCTTAACCGGCTGGTCAGAGTGGAGTCGCAAGAGCTTCGGCTCAGAGGGAGGATGTGAAGCGTAAGTGGCGAGTGGGCGACGTGATGGGACCCTCTGAGGGTGCAAATGATCGGCGTTTAAAGTCCAGCGACACCTCTCCTGCCTCAAGCCGCTCTGTCAATGTTGCCGCCTCGGTGCACCGTGCGTGCGACCATTTTGAGGGGCCCATTCAAAGAGTTGGCGAGTCACCGTCTGCCAATTTTATGATACATGTTTCCACGTTGTATCGGCAGACGCCATAGTCCTTCCATAGTCCTAGCATTCCCAGTCCACTAGCACCTCACCCCCATAGCCCGGTATCATTTCTAATATCCATTCCCTGTAATAGTCCTACACTGGCCGCTGGCTCTCCTTGGTTGTACTCCCATAGTGCGGACAGGGAGAGTCGCCGGCCAGTGTCACATAACATTTAGATTAAAACTGTGTAACGGGCCTCTACGTGTTGGCTTCGGCCCCACGCATGCCTTCCAAAGGTCCGGGATTTAATTGCCCGTGAGCAAGGAATACCTTACACAAACATAATAATAATAATTTTCTGAAAAAATAAAGCCTTTTTGTGCACTGGGTCACAAAAAAGTTCGAAAAAGCTCTTTATCTAAATGCACTAAAACCGTTTTGAGGTCAGTTCGCCGTGCTCCAGCTCCTAGCATCGTAACTACTAATATGCCGATCTTGCTCCACTTTTCAAATGGTATCAATTTTGTCCGTAACAGGGCGATTAGAGCGACGTGCATCTTTGATTATCAATATTTCCGGATTGATAACGCTTATACACCGCTCACTGTAGAGTAAGAGCCTACGACGGCCAGGCTTTCCTCATTTTAGATAAGCTGAAATATTACCTGTTTGTGGCCTTTACAGAGATAAGAACGATCAACAACTATGGAGTTTCGGTCGCGATAACTTTAGGAAGTGTCGTTCTCAAGGGCTACCTGAGTTCGAGAGCTTCGAGAAAGAGTAAAGCTCAATTTCATAGCTTATATTCTTCGCGGTAAGTGGAGGATGTAAAGGCTTTGCTTAAGTGGAGGAATCTCGTCTTCCAGTGCCGGACATTTTTGACAGTTGCTTCCCACTGCCAGACAACCTAAGGGTGGGTTGCACCAGAGGCGTAGTTATAATACGAGTAGTAATAATAATAGCTCCCACCCCGGTTTAGGTGACGGTGGCCGGTTTCATTGAAACCAGGCCAGCTACGCAGGAGTAATTTTATAGTGCCCAAAAGTGTGTGCAGTACACAAGAGTACTCTTTATTCCTTTACTCTCAGTACCCAGTGGGACGGAAGACACGACTGGCGAGAGATCAGGTGCAGGACCGACTTTTTACATGCCCATCCGACGCATCGATCATCTTACTTGTCAGAAAATCAGGTGATCAGCCTGCATTGTCCTAAGCAAACTTGGAAATAACATGTTTCCAATGCGGGAATCGAACCCACGACCTCCGAGTCAAGAGCCGCGCTCAATACCACTAGACCACGGAGGCGTCAAGTGTGTGGCGTAGTTATAGTTAAGGTTAAGGTTATCGTCAAATATGGCGTCAATTATGAAATTGTCTACGTGCCGATAAGTGCCGACTGGACGTCAAAGAGATGAAAAAATTGCTTCTGCTGTCACTGTCTGTATCACACGTCTTTTTTTACCACGCAGTGTTACTGATAGTGACATCTCGCTTGCTCAGGTCTTTGTTACTCTATCCCGTTAGGTATATTAACTTTATGGGTTAAAGTCAATGTTATAGTTAAAATAAGTTGGTGCAACCCACCCTTAAACTTTCTTAAAGTATTAATAGATTTTTATTACACATTCAGAACTGGATACCTCCTAAAATGTTATAAATTACATTTTGTTATAATATCTATTAATGCTGAGGTGATCACACGCCCAATATAATACTGTAATAAGTAACAAGTTTTTCACAATCGACGGAAAACCATTATCCCATATAATTAGAAAGTAGTTGCTGATTCACTTAATGAAGTATATAATGAAATTCATATAAGTATTATGTAGATAGGTTGTTTCAATACCCATAAATAAACTCACAAACAAAATTGCGTGTTTACCAACTAAACTAACTAAACATGGACTTAAAATATCTTGGTCAGTTTTTCAAATATCAATATATCTTCGTAGTATATACGGCAATTTTTTTGTCGAATCAAATATACGAAGATCGATGTATTTGAGGTTTTTCGACTTAATACAATATAATGTAATAATAAATAATGACTTAATACACTGCAACTAACACGTCATTTTTGCGTAATTTTGCAATTTTTTGTAATCTTGCATATTTCGTAGTTTGAAAAAATTTCAAACACATACTTTATATCATTAGCGTTAAAACTTAAGTAGGTAATTACTCATTAGTTTACTTACATCTAAGATTAAAATTAATACTACTTGTTTTATATTTTGCAGCAACAGCCAGAAGCGATTTGAACTTTGGACGTATACCTATTACCTACTTGTATGTGTGATTCCTTCGCTGTACTTATAAAAGTATTAAATGTTAATAATTTAATTTGCAATTTGCTCTAAAAAGTAAAATTATTCATATTTAATTATGAGCTGTTATTTCTTAGAGAATACTATTCATAAAGTCAATAAAAAAATAAGCTACTACGCCTACTAGCCT
Organism: Aricia agestis; assembly: GCF_905147365.1. Classification (NCBI taxonomy): domain Eukaryota; kingdom Metazoa; phylum Arthropoda; class Insecta; order Lepidoptera; family Lycaenidae; genus Aricia; species Aricia agestis. The sequence continues at coordinate 358,363 of NC_056417.1, forward strand.
CACTAGCCTATTGTTGTTGTAACATAAAGGTACGAGTTGGAACCGAGCGACACGCGACAACCGCAGACGACGTGTCGTCGCGACACTACTGGTTTCTATGTATTTCTATGAAACGCCTCCGTGCTCCAGTGGTTCAGAGCTCGGCTCTTGACTCGGAGGTCGTGGGTTCGATTCCCGCGTTGGAAACATGTTATTTCCAAGTTTGGTTAGGACAATGCAGGCTGATAACCTGATTGTCTGACAAGTAAGATGATCCATGCGTCGGATGGGCATGTAAAAAGTCGGTCCTGCGCTTGATCTCTCGCCAGTCGTGTCGGTCTGCCGTCCCACTGGGTAATGAGAGTAAAGGAATAGAGAGTGCTCTTGTGTACTGCGCACACGCTTGGGTACTATAAAATTACTCCTGCGTAGCTGGCCTGGTTTCAATGAAACCGGCCACCGTCACCGAAACCGGTGTGGGAGCTATTATTATTATTTCTATGAAACTCCCTCCGCAGCTAGCGACACGAAGCTAGAGACACAAAGACAATAATATAAAATATAATAATTAATAATCATAATATTTCTCTATTATAATAATCATAATAATTATCTATGCATACTTACGGTATATCTGAGCTGCTTTTTTACACCTTAGCTGCTGAAACGATTTGGATAAAATCTGCGAATTAGGGAAGTACCAGATGAAGGATAGTTCTGAATGCAGCGCGCAACATACAAATTGCTTGGTGTTGCGACTAACATCCAGTCAACCATTATTATATAAATAATTAAGTTATTTTGATAATAATATATTAATGCCTCATGTAATCATACAACGGCAGCTTAATTTTAGAGCTAACTGCGCCTACAGAGTTACGCTGTGCAGAAAAACTATGCGTTTTTCAGAGATAATAAGGGTTCCATGTCCTTTACCAGGACACAAAGTATGTTTTACTGGCGCATTCAGAGGCGAATATTAATTACTTAACTGTAATTAAATCGAAACTTTGACTTATTAACTTATAGTTTATACATTGAATTATGGGCTTCGGCCTGATCGAGCATGCTATCTCGCTCGGTCGGAAGATCTTCCTTTTCGGCAGCCACGAACAACGTTAAATTGGTGACCACCGACAAGAACACGCATTGAATTATACGTTATTATCGGTCAAACTCTTTATTACACTAAAGTTTAATCATCGTTAAATGCAGTCTCTGAGTGCGGCAGTACCGCAGTAAGAGTTTTAAGAACGTGGGAGAGCCATGCTTAGGCACGAATGGGCCGGCTCGACCGGAGAAATACCACGTTCTCACAGAAAATCGGCGTGAAACATTCCCTTCCGTATCCTCCCCTATTCCCTTCCCTTCCCATCCCTACCCTCCCCTATTACCCTATTCCCGCTTAAAAGGCCGGAAACGCACCTGCAGCTCTTCTGATGCTGCGAGTGTCCATGGGACACTCGCAGCACATGACGGAAGTTGCTTCCCATCAGGTGACCCGTTTGCTCGTTTGCCCCCTTCTTTCATAAAAAAAAAGTAAGCCTATTTTTGACGAACTTTGTAACAAAGTTCATCAACAGTAGGAGCGCGGTGATATAACTATGTATGGTTTTTGAGTACAATAATATATTGTGTTTATTGTGTAGTCTCTATGAAGCCAAGATATAGGTGTTATAACTTATCAGTTGATTGCTCGGAATATTCTCCGCCAGTCCGGAGACTCCGGACTGGCGGCAAATTTCTCGTGTCTGTACGTTCGAGCTCCGATAACAACACATTGTTTGGAAACGGTTGCCAGATAAATATATGAAATAATCTATTATCTATACCAAAACTAATCCCATAAGAAAATTGTTCGTCCGTTTGTACCTTCTTATGCTTTAGGCGTGAAAAGAAATGGACCTTAGGATATGACGAATCATAAAACAACCTGTGAATAGCATCAGCTAAGCAGCTAATCAGTTAAGCTGTCTTTTACTAATTCAGGAAGACTAGATGTTCCCTTGCTGAATAAATAATCTCTTTCTCACCACCGTTGGCCAGCCACCTCCCATCCTGATGCAGAGCTTAAACTCAGAGTGAGAATTTGTCGCATAGAGAGGGCGTAAATAGGCTGCTTTGTCCTGAAATGTATTAGCCATATGGCCGTGGTGTCTATCTTCTTTTACTAATTCAAGAAGCTTAGCATGACCACATAAAAGAGGTTTATTTCTTAGGAAGAATAGCCAATAACACAATGAAAATAGAAACCAGTTATTTAATTTTAGTGGACTCAAATCTGTCGGGATTTTTATTATTTCGCATATCTACTGTAGAGCTGTGCTATAACTGAAAATCATGTCTGTAATCTATTGTCACCTGATTGTCCTACAGGAAAGCCGATACGGTGCGTCAGATGGACATGTTAAGTCGGTATTGCGCCTGATCTCTCGACTCTCGCCTACCATGTTGGTCATTCGTCACACTGGGTTAAAAAAGTTAAGTAAATTTTATTTCTCATTTCGGTGCTGACATTCAGAGATAAATCGGTGTTTGTTTTGAAATGTGCTAATTAATTTAAATGTTTATTCACGGCAAGGTTAAGATATTAATTTGTTTCAAGATTGATTTACAGCTCTCGGTTGATTTAAATCCTTTCATGGCTCTGATAGATCTCCTCTGGGGTTTAAATAGTAGAGTATTGTGCACAGAGCACACACAGGGTACTATTAAATTAGTCCTGCGCAGCTTGCTTTCAATAAGTTAACTTCCCTGAAATCAACGTAGGAGGCATTACTTATTAATTATTATTATAATATTGTAATATCTCTCTTGACCGTTTATAGCTGTGCGTGCGCTCTAAAGGCAATAATCGTTGACTTATAATTACTACTACACAGTCATTACTCATCACTCAGCAAAAACTCGCTCAGCGGTAGAAAGGCTAATATATTAAGTCATATCCCAGCTGAGGGCATTCCATGATTGCAATTTGCAATTGATCACTATTATACTGTTAGTTACAGTTATACATTGTTCGACCGACCAATAGCGGACTGGGGAGGCAATCATGTATCACAAGGTGTGGGTGCACCTGCGTGAGACTGCCGCGTGGGTGGGACCCGGCCTAGGGCTTCACGCCGCTGTAGATACCCTACTAAAGAAATGGGCATCGTTCTAGGGTTCTAACGTATGTTACGGTGAGTTCTATCGTACCCACAAGCCACAACTCTGCCATAAGCGAGGAGTGGATTCTCATGGGGTTTTAGCGAGTAGACGCAACACAGGAGTCCCACATACCCCGGATGATATCTTCAATTCTCCGTAAAGCATTTCCACATCTAAAAATGTCTTACATATGTGTAAAGTAAAGTCTGATTTAGATTATTGATTTGTGTCGACTTGTCTTAAGTTTAAGTTTTGGTCAAGTTTAGAAAGTTTTTTTAATTATTTTTTTTTGGCGTAAGAGCAGGCTTGCGCGCATTTTCATAAAAGAGTTTTGTCGATTTTCAGATCTCCGAGGAACTCCTTTCAGAGTTTAGTCTACTGGACTACGCTTTGAGATCTAAAAACTCACCCTAATTACATTAATGCACCACAGCCGTTTTTAGGTATACATGCCTTTACAATAAACGTCAAACTTTAATAAAATTTCCTTATTTAAACCGTAACAAATTGAGTGGAAAACGAGATACTGCAGCACTCAGAGACGTTTAATGATGATTTACCTTCAATTGAATGAAGAGTTTTACAGAAAATTTATGAGGCTGACGTCTGACGTCATCTTCATATGATTAGGGGCCAATTCAGACCACAACGCGACGCGTAGATGCATTTCTAAATTTGTACTGAATTAGATTTCGAGAGCGTGAGACGTCTTGTTAATCTGTCAAAACCATACAAATTTAGGAATGCATCTACGGGTCAGAATTGACCCTAAGTCATTATGATTCGTCTTCAAGTGCGCCAGTTAGCCAAAGTGCATTTATTTGATAGTATCTACAGCTATACTTTGCATTACACATATAAGGTATATAAAGCACAGACATGTGAAATAATATATCGCCAAGCACCATTTATTGTCACATTTGCAAAGGAATTCGCCGTCAAAATCGTCGAATGCAGCTCGAGTAAGACCTCGAAAGTCGAAAGTAATCCGAAACACCGGATAACAGCTTTTACACGACAACAAAAGCTTTACACGAAAACACTTCGCCTTAAACATTGTGAGGTCGTCCGCTGACGTAGTCGTAATGTTGAACGCCAATGTTCGATTGTAATGTAATGAAGTTGAGTAAAAACTTTTCAAGCAAAGTTGGCAATGTAATTGTGTTTTTCACTCGATCGGTCGCAGAAGGAGTCGCCTGCGAGTATACAACATATCCATAATATTATGTCACCAAGTAGACGAGAGTCAGTATGGAGGTACTGTAAGTCCCGGGAGAGAGTATACGGGGGCATGGTGATGCCCCCGCCAAGACGAGCCAAGCAAAGCGCAAGAGCACCTGCCTTTTCTCGAAGTGCTTCGTCGTTTTTTGAACCCTCATAGAATTGTTTCCGTTGTACCAGATAGTTCATATTGGAGGATTGTTCTCAGGATATGATGACAATTATAGTAGACTAATTGTACATACAAAGTCTCAATTGAATAGCTCTAATACTTTAGATTTTATTGTTATCCAAAATAAAATCTTAAGCTTGTAACTTTCGCCCCCAATCCCAAAATGGGAGGGGCGGGGGGGTTATATGTATTTATAAGTTTACACGGGACTGTAGACAGTAACTAAAAACCTATTTAAAATAAGTACTGACAAGAACCAACTAACAAAAAGAACTGAAATCCCACCAAAAGCATTTTATGTAAAATATTGCCAAGACGATAACACAAGATTTGCCCAGTGAAAAAGATATCATATCTCATGTAAAGCCAAGCTTTAGAATCTACACGGCCTAACTCTACCGACCCTAACTTCAGCAAATTCTATATTATATCAGTTAATATGGCTGTTTCGTTACTTACTTCAGATTAAGTAGAATTAGTTGATATTAGGGTTAAGTGTCGGTAGAGGGCTGTGCCTGCCTGAGCTCAGAGTATGTAGTAAAACAACTTCAGATCAGTAAAGAGTATTATACTCGTATTTTCATTTGAAATAAACATAATATTATTAGTGAAATAACAGTAAAAAATGCAAACATGTAATATTATAACCGTACAACAAAATAACAGTCAAATAAAATAAAATAATAATTTATGTACATAAAACTGTTTGTTTTGTAATAATTCTAACTGTTAGCTTATAATGTACGTTGTTTAAAGGAAAAAGCTCCGACATAAACCGAGCTCTGATTTTTAACCGACTTCTAAAAAGGAACGGCTTTAGAATTTTTTTATGTATGGTCAACGATTTCTTCGCCGTTTGTGAACCGATTTTCAAAATTTTTCTTTTGTTGTACTTATACCCTAAAGGCCTATACAACAAAAGAAAATGTTGAAAATTCAAACAACATTATTCCGGGTCGGTACCATCAACCATGTTCATAAAAGTGGTGGCCATGATGGGATCCATGAGAGGTTTTTGAGCGCAGCGATCGAATTAATAAATTCCGTAACAAAAATACTTAACACTTCACACCGACTCAGTCAGTGCGGCATTGCACGGTGTTTGTGTGCGTGCGACTAGACATATGCTAATTATAATTGCATAAGTTGATAAAAAATGCTATGCAATATCTCTACCACGGCAGTCCCCGAGTGCCACACGTATTTTCATCCTTTTTCTCGCAAACTTCCATTTGATATTGCGATAGCGAAAAAATGGCAGAAATATTATGTAGTTTTGCTTGTTTACCAACAGCACCGGGCCTATTAACAATAAATTTTGCATCTGACAATCCGTGAGCCTAATATTATGTCTAATATTTTTCCTTATTGACTAGAGACTAGAGAGGCTGATATTTCGTGTGCATTCGCCTACGTCGATACCTACCTCATTCTTAATTCAGGTTTTGCAATTCACAAATCGTTTATTAATTGGCTAAGAATATTAGTAGGCTTAGCACACATCATGATTACAAATTACAACATTTTATACAATTTACAGAAAAATGAGAGGGACAAAAGAAAAGAAGTTTACAGAAAGGTTTCCATTATTATACCTAATAAATTATATTTCCATAGTAACTTTAGTGTTATTTTATTAATATTTAGCAGGACGTGAATGGACAGTGGGTAAAGCTGAAACTGCTGAAATGAAATATTAAATAGATGCTCAATGCACATCATTCTAGAAAGCTCCACCACGTTGTGGAGCAGATGTTTACCTTCCGTTCATTTGCTATATCTTCAAAAGATAAAATGTATGGGTGATACTTGACTTGTATTTAGGAAGCATGTCTCTAGTGATTTATTTATATATTATATTTTCCTATAATATAATATGCATATCAAATTTTTTATATTCCTTGAAAAATTTTTAAACAAACAATTATTTCTGCTTTTTTTTTAATGAAATAATGGGGCAAACGAGCAAACGGGTCACCTGATGGAAAGCAACTTCCGTCGCCCATGGACACTCGCAGCATCAGAAGAGCTGCAAGTGCGTTGCCGGCCTTTTAAGAGTGAATAGGGTAACAGGGGAGGGTAGGGAAGGGAAGGGAATAGGTAGGGGTTAGGGGATTGGGCCTCCGGTAAACTCACTCACTCGGCGAAACACAGCGCGCTGTTTCACGCCGGTTTTCTGTGAGAACGTGGTATTTATCCGGTCGAGCCGGCCCGTTCGTGACGAAGCATGGCTCTCCCACGTATAAAGTTATATTAACTATGTTAATTTTTAAGTTAAGTATCAGGTTTGTCAAAAATATTTTAAAGTTCCTTATTTTTTAAATAAAAAGTGTTAAAAGGTCGCAGGTACATGGCTTTCGCAGTAAAAGTTAGGCTTTAAACGTCTTGGCTATTTTTCATCATATAAAATAAAAATTAATGAATATTTAAAATATAACATAATATAAAAAAGAAATGAAAAGGTCATCACTTATGGCTTATGCTAAAAAAAGGATAGTCCTTTGACACTAGAAAGACCGGATTTCTGAACTACCTAGAAAGACTAGAAGAGCGGTCAAATGACCCATCTTATGTTTCTAGGTTTTTTGTAAATCTAATTATTTTGTTTATGTATTTTATTGGTCATTTCAATAAAAACCAAACAGTATAGGTACAGTAATTTCCAAATTATTAACAATATGGGGTGCTAACTCCCAGGAGATGAGATTGTATTTTTACTGAAATAAAAAGTAGGTATACGTTACATAAACATAATATCTTTAGGCACAGACAAAGTTTTCAAAATCGGTCCAATAATTCCTTACACTAAAAAAATAATTACAAATAACATGTTATGCATGCCTATAGTACTTTCATAAAGGTAACGTGGTATTTCCCAAATTGGAAAGCGTTTTAAATAATTACCTTTTACTGCGTTACCTACTCTCTCTATTACATAAGCACCCGTGAAAATTTGACAGATTTTATACTAAAGCCTGGTCATTTCATAATATAAAAATAGTGTGTTTGCGCTTCCAGTTTCCACATGTCCTTCGGCTTTAAACACAAACGACTGACTCGGAAAATCTAAAATGTCAGTCTACGCTCTACGTAATGAACTTTATAGAAAAACTATTTAACTAGCATAATAATCTTCTTAGAAAACTACGGAACCCTAAATGTGTGACCCGACACGCGCTTGGCCGGTTTTACCTGACGATTTATCCTTCAAATGTCCGTAGCAACAGTACGTATAAAAACTGAAAGTTGCATCCATGAGTGCACATTTAAAAAAAATATTATAAATTAACAATATATTAACCAAGTAGGTACCGACTGTATATCGATATAAAAACTTTTGAGGAGCACTGACATTTACAAAAGCGGTCACTTTTTATCGCAACTGTTAACTGTCATGGTCACAGTTTGTTAAATTAGTTTTAAAAAATTATCTTTTTTCACCTTTAAGATATTTTCTGCACTTTCGAAATAGAAATCTTACGCATTGTTGACTTTCGTCTTATCTTACTGTGATTAACCTAAGAGGCAATGAATCAGAAATGGTCTGAAAAAAAAATAGCAACGTGACGAGTAGATGCATTTCTAAATTTGTATGGATTTGCAAGACGTCTCACGCTCACGAAATCTGTCAATTACAAAATATTTAGAAATGTTCCTCGCGTTGAATTCGTCGAATTGACCCTTCGCCTACCGACAAGATTTTAAGTAATTTTGTCATCCTGCGATCGAGCTCCAAGTTAGCTAGCAAAATATTTAGGAAATAAGTGTTTAAAATTAAAATGGCGCATAAATATTTTTTTCCTACTAATATTTAAATGTCACAAAGAAAACTCTTATCGAGCACCTGTTTCTCCAGTTACGGTCACCTCGTAAAACATTTTGCGCTGCGCCTGAGACTTAGAGACAGTCCACACGGCGCGTTGCCATGCGTTGCATCAGCGTTGTGTCGACGCATCGCTGCCGTTGCGTTGTTTTACATAATATGTCGTAGGATGATTTGATAAATCGAATTATCGCGAAAATCCTAGGGATTTCGCGAAAACACGGATAATTAGATAATGCTGTTTTTATTTTTCAATTTTTGTTTTTTGTTTGAGTTGCCTTAGTAACATTGCACATTCTTAACGCTGATTGGCTTGATTTTTGCTTACTGGCCAACTCTTATTCTGATTGGTTACTATCTTTTGCTATATGTATCTTTGAGGAATTACACCATAGAATTATAAAGGGTAAGAAATGACAATGCCTCTTTATAGGAACTTTACTTTTAATTTAACCATTTTCTTATCTCAACCATAACCTCAGAATAAGTTTCTGGATCTGTTGAACTTTCAGCACTAATTTCACGTCTTGTATCAGTCATTTTGTATTTACAGACACACTTTTAGATATCTTTTCGCACTATTTTTCAAGTCCAACTGCAATTTTAAACACATTAAAAATATCAAGCTCGCTCTATCTAGCTCGCTAGCTCGCTTACAAAAACGACCACAAAAAAAAAAACAACGCGTGACAACGAATTGACATTTAAAACGTCAAGTCTTCAACCAATCAGAGAAGATATTGTTGTGGGGCGCTTGAACCGACCAATCAGTGATTTTTTTCGATAATAACTAACGATTCGTTTCGCAACCTTACTAAGGCGACTCGCGTTTTCGAGAAAAAAAGACCTTTTGTTAGTAAGGTTGAAAAATATAATCACCATTATCTAATTATCCGTGTTTTCGCGAAGTCCCTAGAATTTTCGCGATAATCCGATTTATCAAATGATCCTACGACACATACAAAATATAACCAAGGTGTTCACACGGCACGCTGCGTCGTGTCGTCGCAACGCACACAATATGACGGACAGCAGCCCCCGAGAAAAAGCGGGAGGGGTATTGACGTTACGACTGCTTCGTAATAATGCTGCGATGGCGCATCGCCCGTGTGACCGGCTATGCGTCAAAATATTTGCGTTGCGACGACGCAACGCAACGCAATGCGCCGTGTGGACTGGCTCTTAATGTCTGTAAGAGCATCTGTCAATAATTAATAAGTAAAATATTATTACTTATTCATTATTTATGAATGAAAGGAAGAATGTCAATTTTTACATTCTAAATAGAGGGAACCAGCTGGTACCTGCATATTGCATGCTGTTGTTATGTTAAACGCCTCCGTGGTCTAGTGGTATAGAGCGCGGCTCTTGACTCGGAGGTCGTGGGTTCGATTCCCAAGTTTGGTTAGGACAATGCAGGCTGATCACCTAATTGTCTGACAAGTAGTAAGATGATCAATAAATAGTAAGATGATCGATGCGTCGGATGGGCATTTAAAAAGTCGGTCCTGCGCCTGATCTCTCGTCAGTCGTGTCGGTCTTCCGTCCCACTGGGTTATGAGAGTAAGGGAATAGAGATTGCTCTTGTGTACTACGCACACACTTGGGCACTATAAAATTACTCCTGGCCTGGTTTCAATGAAACCGGCCACCGTCGCCGTAACCGGTGTGGGAGCTATTATTATTGCATGCTGTTACCTTATAAATCACCAACTGCCCCGACTCCAGACACACGTTGTTCTGTCGCTGTAATTAATATAATTTTTTCCCAGAATTTTTCTCCTCCTAAACCTTCCCTGAATTTAGAACTAATGTTAAACAAATCAGTCCAGCCATTCTGGAGTTTTTATCCGTCAAAATTGCATGTACTACACAGAGCTATGGGAAACATCCTACCTAGTTATCTATTATCCCACGAGAACACTTTCCTTCTTCAGGACAAAAAGTAGCCAATGTGGTAATTCAGAACCTAAACTACTATCATGTCAAATTTGATCAAAATCCGTTCACTAGTTTTTGTTTTAAGAAGTAACAAATATACATATTATATCTTCTATCATCTATAATACAATACTTATACGAAAAAAGATTTTCAATTGTGTTAGTCCTGCTATATCTTCAGAACGGCAGAACGTTTCAAGGGCCAATTTTAGTCTTAAAATATTTGCAGAAGTCCAAGGAAGATTTGTAAGATTAGAAAATATAGAAAAATTGCGAGTAACATGCTAATACCAACATTTTTATTTTCCCATACTGTAGTAGGATTTATTATCATTGATATTAGTTTATTTATATTAGTTTCCCATACAAACAGGTCGTACCTGCAAAATATAATACATATAACACTTGATGTTTGTCCCCGTTTCGCATTTTTGGCATTTTAACACGTATATCTATACGTGGGAGAGCCATGCTTCGGCACGAATGGGCCGGCTCGACCGGATAAATACCACGTTCTCACAGAAAACCGGCGTGAAACAGCGCTTGCGCTGTGTTTCGCCGAGTGAGTGAGTTTACCGGAGGCCCAATCCCCTACCCTATTCCCTTTCCTACCCTCCCCTATTCCCTTCCCTTCCCTACCCTCCCCTATTACCCTATTCCCTCTTAAAAGGCCGGCAACGCACATGCAGCTCTTCTGATGCTGCGAGTGTCCATGGGCGACGGAAGTTGCTTTCCATCAGGTGACCCGTTTGCTCGTTTGCCCCCTTATTTCATAAAAAAATATATATATATATATATCTAGAGTAAGTAAGGGTTTGGAATCGACAACATAATATATCTAAAATTGCCGTATTATCGCGAGTTTCGATATATAAATTAATATAAAATAAATACACTCTATTGACGCTTGCCAAATTTAATGTAACACAATTCAAATATTTTTTATCAAGTGCTTACATTTTTAACGCGTCTGCGATTATTGAAACTCGCGTATATTTTCGATAATGAACATATAAAATAATACTACTTCCTCTTAAAAAATGCTCCTTCGTGCATCATCGTCAATGGGGTTCAGGGTGTGCTGAAGGAGACTGTAAAATAATACCACTAATAATTACGATACTTGAAGATTTTTTTTCCAAAGAGATACGAAGTTCACCGGGTCAATGCTAGTAGTATTAAATAGCCTGGTATATTGTACTTTCTTCACGTAGAAGATTTCATGGTAGAATTTTACTGTAAACAATCGTTTTGCCTTTTTATACCTTTATCGCAATAATCATCATCAGACGGAAGTTTTTGACATTACAGGTAGAAAATAAGCCTCCTCCTCCGTCTTCTTTTTGGAAGTCGGATAAAAACGGAACTATTTATTAAAATTTTCTAAATTTAAACTAAAATGTATTAAATATTTTTTAATTTAGCAGTTCCTGTATTAGGATTGGCCTATTTTACCTCAACTCTATCTGTACTCTATCTTCATAATTTTGAAGATTTATACCAGCAGTTAGCTAACTTTTAAATGAAGTTCTTCGTCAAGACTCTCAGAAATTTTTGGAGCTGATACCAATAAAAATAAATATTTTTCTCTTTTTAGTTATTTTTACATAGGTCTAGGGGAGACCTATGTGTCATCAGGACACGCTGATACCTAAAACATACAAAAGTGCAGTGATAATAAGCACAAGAATGTCATAACTACCTAACTATTGTATCAGCGAATGGGTTAATAAATAAGTTATTTTTAAGTCCATTAGGCATATCCTACACAGTCAGGAATTGAAGCCTATCTATTATATGTTTAATGTGTATAACTGAAGCTGAACTATAACGTGCTATAACTGAACCACAAAAGTTGACTTTACCTAGGCAGGTTTCAAAAAGTTACACAGTACTAGGTCTTTAAAATAAATAAGTACCTACGATTTACCATATTGTATGCTATTTATATTCTCGCCCTAAGCAAATATAGAGGCGAAATTCATTCAGGGGGTGGTGAGTGATGTTTCCAAACTTATATCTTTTAACACTACAGTACACGCGTGGACTACCAGGGTCACTTTTTCAGCGATATTTTTTCAGTAAAGCTCTCTAGAAACTTGCAATTCCAGGTAATCCTCGGTTGATAAATTTGACAAAACCTCAGCACCTCCTGTAACCTGATAGACGATTGGAATTATAGATGTTTAGCATCAAAAACGCTGGACTACCATAGTAGTCCGCGCGAGTATTGGTGTACTAAATTCAACCATGTGTATTTTGTTTAATTATTGATTTATAACGTTTTAATTGCTTATGATTGTATATTTTATGCATTTATACTAAAATACATTTATGCAAATTTTATTACAAACACTAAAATTTATTTTTTAATAAGATATATGTAGTATAATTGTGCAGATTGACGTCGTAACCATATTATGACTAACCAAAAACATAGGAAATCTCACCAAATCGCAAAAATATAATTAGAAAATTAATAAAAAAATACAAATTTTTAGATGGCTTACCATGGTAGACCACGCGAGTACTCGTGTAAAAAAAGGGGCGCGTGTACTGTAGTGTTAAGGCTCAGGAGTGCTGTTCAATTCCTATGGATGAACGGTACAATTGGTTGTCTGGAAGAATCCGCTTAGCGGTAAGATCGCCATTTTGAACATTTTCGTAATTTTGTATATTATATATTTTTGTTGTTTTTTTTTTTAATGTGTTTCTTATGTTTTTTTGTGCGTGCAAATAAATAATCTATTATTATTTCAACTTCGTATTGAATTCCACTTATAGGTAACATAATATTATGCTTTAGTTAGTTGAAATAGCGCGAAGGAAAGTGATTACAATCACTTTGGTTCCAATGAATTGCATATTCCTCAGTCGATATCCCATGGATTTATCACATCATTACTTTTCATTGCAACGTGGTACCAAATTCGGATTATACTTATACAATAACGAAAGAATTTGGAAAATCTGTCCACAAACGGCGAAGGTATCCGCGAACAAACAGAAAAAGAACATAAATAACGGTCGAATTGAGAAACCTCCTCCTTTTTGAAAGTCGGATAAAAATGGTCGCTGTTAAGCATTTGTGTATTAACCCACGATTTTTTTAGTTATGACTTATGAATGCAGTTTTCTTGTAAATTATCTAAAGAACATGACTGCACATAATACACAAATGCTTAACAGCGTCCAAACTCCAAATATCGTGCTAGCGTCTAGTCGACTATCGAAGATAGGTATCGTAAGTTATACCTACAATGTTAATAATAGAAGTAGGTGGAGTAGCCGCTAGTTATGTATCTAACGAGTCACACGCCAGTGGAATATCTTCCGTCTGGCTATTTCAGACCTCGATTAGCAAGGTTATTAGCAAACTTGATAGTTTCGTGTAAAACCGCGCCTTTCTGTTGCATAACGGCCGGCGGACCGAAACTCGACTCTATTTTGTGACGTTACAGCTGTTTTTCCAAAAATAGCTGCGAATCTTCACTCCATTTTGAGTCGTGGCAATAGGCAAGATGGCCGCCGCGCGCGCCAATCGGAGCGCGGCCAGGCCGTCGCGTTCACCCCGCCTCGCCCGGGAACTGACAAAGTCTAGATATTCAATTTAATCGCTCGCATATTAAAATACATAACACAGTAAATAATTATTTGCATAATGTATATAGTCGTCGTAATAGTTCGTTACCGAGAAGGTCGTCGCTCATATTTATTAAATACCAGAAAAGTTTTTGCGAGGCTCTCGAACCTGCTAGAAACAAGATAATCGTAGTTAGAATTATTAGAGTATTTAATATTTATATCGATGCAAATTTGCTCACGATTTTTTTCTTTTACTATTCAAATTGATATATTTAGGCAACCTTCAGAGGACTCGTCATAATGATATTATTAATTAATACAATGTAATCTTCCAAAAATGTATTTATTATTATTAGCTTATGCCCGCGGCTTCGCTCGCGTTAAAAAGTATTATTACTTACATACAAACTTTCATCCCCTACTTTAACCCCTTGGGGGTAGAATTAATCAAAATCCTTTCTTAGCGGATGCCTACGCCATAACATCTACTTGCATGCCAAATTAAAGCCCGATTCGTCCAGTGGTTTAGGCTGTGCGTTGATAAATCACTATGTCAGTCAGTCAGTCAGTTAGTCACCTTTGAGTTATATAAATTTAGATATGCGCAAATCAATTTAATAATTAACTAAAGACTTCCATTTTGACTAATAGCATATTTTATACCTAACCCTAAATTATATTTAATTAAGAAATTATTATTTACTTTTTTACATTATCCTGACATTGTAATACTAATTTTGATTAATAATGCTTAATTTAATCCTATCGTATATTTTGTAAAATTACATATTTTAGTTACTTAAATAAATATTTTGAATGTTCAATTGCACCCCATTTGTATGGCAGAATGTACCAGAACAATATATTTTAAATGTCAAGACCTATGTAATTCTTGCAATATAAATATTTTATTCTAATCTACTACATAAAATTAATATAATATCTACATTCTACATTCTACACACATCCTGGTTGCATTTTAGACGATGTTTAAAAGATTCAAGACAAAGACCAGCTGAAAATCGAACTGCTACGCTCAGCTCGTAATATTAACATTATGTTAGACCTTGAAGAGATATCAGATTTTTAGTTGTCTTCTTTTATTTATACAAAAAAAAACTTGCATCCTAAGCATGAAGCAGACACCGGACTATCAATCAAGTTATTAATAATTAAAATGTAAAATGTGAAAAATTGTTTGATATAAGTATTATTATTATGAAAAAAAAATACGCGGCCGAAGTTCGGCATGATTACGCCTGTAATGTATTTTAAATTACCGATGACACACCATGCCGAAATTACGTTCCGTTATATTGTATGCGTAGCGCATTGCAAACGTAATCATGCCGAACTTCGGCCAAGTATTTTAGGCCTAGTGTGTTTCTAAAAGCTTTTAAGCTTAAATTCACAAATTATGGGACTCAAAATATAAAATAATATTTTAAATTAAGTATCACAATAAAAAATAATGATACAAACTGAAAAGAATAACTATAAATTAATAAAAATATGTACTTGGCTTTAGTGTAATTTACGACTTACAAGTTGTTTCAACAGTTTTTCGGTTTCGACATATGAAAAAATGTATATAATACTAGCTTTTGCCCGCGGCTTCGCTCGCGTTAAGAAGTATTATTATTAATAGATGCTATGTATCAGAGATGGCGCTGTATGTGAAAAATGATTTTCCCTGTTTTCCTGCTTTTCTCTTAAAGTTTTTTCTGATTTTTTTCTATAAACCTCACGGAGCTCGAGACCTTTCCAACGAATGCAAAACCGTGGAAATCGGCTAGTGCGTTCTAGAGTTATAGCGTAAGGAAGGAAAACCCGACTTATTTTTAATATATTAGATTATGTCACTTATTTTTTGATTCGTTGTGTCAAATCCCATACATCAAACGATGATAATTAATATTGGTTTTTACTTTGTGCTTTGTCAAATTATCGAAATAATTGAACAAAATCTAGGTAGTCAGAATAAGTCGATATTCATTAATTGTACAGGTATGAGTATCAAATTACCGCCTTAAACACAAACATAGTAATTATTATATATTTTGTGTTTATTTGTGCTGTTTCAAACACTTTTAGTAAAATGTTGACGTGACATTCCTAAATTACGCGGGCGAAGCCGCGCGGAGCATATAGTATGTAGTATAATTTAATACTGTTGCTCTTAATTAATTGTAGATTAATTATAATAAAATTGACAAAAACACCACGCTTGAATGTTATGTAAATAACATTAAAATATTAAAATAGTACTAAGAAATGCTAATTTCCGCCAAGAGCGGGTCAGGCAGCGACCAGCCACCACATAATATTAGGATATTATGTGGTGGCTGGGGTCAGGATCACACGGCCCAGTGCTTTTAGTCAAGTTGCATTCGATAATTTTGAACGCCAAGGGATTTGATATTATGTATTGACTTGCTTTGCATTGTATTTTTAACCGACTGCCAAAAAGGAGGAGGCTGTGACTGTACGTTCGGCTGTGGAGTGTGGATATAATATACAATGTGTTTTTCAAAAGTTGGAGAAAAAATTTTTAACTCATGATTTATGGCATATTTTAGTGACAAATTTGCTTTCAAATATTTTTTTCTTCAACCTTTGAAAAAAAAAATAATTTTCTCTGGCTTCATACTAATCTGACCTAAACTTCATAGGAAAATCGTTATAACTTCTAAACTATCTGACTTAGAGCTTTCAAGTAAAGAATTTATTTAAGATGAAAACCTTCTCTATCTTTTTAAAATAAAAAAGAACCAGTTTAATGCACTAGATTTTTCACAAATAGCCACTGATTAAAACATACAAAATTTTTTTTCTTAATATTTGGTTTTTCTATGTTTAATTCCACGAAATTTATAACATATTATTGCCTGTGTAAGAGTAGTCCATAAGCTTAGCTATCAAATGAGACCTTTTTTATCTTCATAGGATATTTACATGAGAAGTACTGGTCAGATTAGTGTGAAAGCCCGAGAAAGACTAAAATGGCTGCCATTTTACAACCGTGAGAGAAAGAAAAAATTTGAGAGACAATTTGTCGATAAAATATTATGCCATAGATCATGACATTAAAGGATCGGACACCGTTGTGGGACACATTGTATATTTTTTATGTATATTCATTATTCAATGATTACTCCGCTGTTTGTAAACCGATTTTCAAAACTCTTCTTTTGTTTATATTGTTCCGAGTTGGTACCATATTCACAAAACAGGTGTCCTGATTCATATTGTGTCCTCATTCATTCATGAGTAATCGAAGGAACTCCTCAAAATTCTAATAGAAACATCACATGGTTTTATGTGATGTATTATGTTATGCTACGAAAAATATGCTGATTATGTACATTAATAACATCAACGTCACTAAACCATGCATCATCACATTATGACCCTATTATTGGTACTTTTTATAGTCTTATAGATCGAGACTGATGTTTTTGATCATTAATCTGTATTTTGTCCAACGATTTTAATATTCTTTTGTTAATTTAAAGTATAATAATATTATTCGAATTTGATGTTATGGTTACCAAGGTGGAAATTTGAGCACGGGATTCATGAGGTAGGTAGTAGGTACGTAGGGAACTCCTCAAAATTTATTGGGACTAATGTCACTTCATAATGATCTTGTTTAAAGTGGTTTAAGTTTAATATCTTTTTTTTATGAAATAAGGGGGCAAACGAGCAAACGGGTCACCTGATGGAAAGCAACTTCCGTCGCCCATGGACACTCGCAGCATCATAAGAGCTCCAGGTGCGTTGCCGGCCTTTTGAGAGGGAATAGGGTCATAGGGGAGGGTAGGGATGGGAAGGGAAGGGAATAAGGGAGGGTAGGGAAGGGATTAGGGTAGGGGATTGGGCCTCCGGTAAACTCACTCACTCGGCGAAACACAGCGCAAGCACTGTTTCACGCCGGTTTTCTGTGAGAACGTGGTATTTCTCCAGTCGAGCCGGCCCATTCGTGCCGAAGCATGGCTCTCCCACGTATACGTGGGGCCGAAGCCAACACGTAGTGGCGTCGATGCATAGTTTTAATCTAAATGTAATGTGACATTAACCGGCGACTCTCCCTATCCGCACTCCTCCTCCACTCTGACCAACCATTTAAGGCAAGTCAGCTGTAGTGCTTAATTCTCCGTCAGTACTCACTCCGGCCGGCTGGTGAAGGCAAGCCTGAGATGGAGAACAGGGGGTTCCCTGGGAGCACTCGGGTACGTGGGGTCGCTACTCCCCAACAGCTCGCCACAAGCTGCCCCGCGGGCGTATTATTATTATAATATGTATTATTTACATGTAATGGAGTCTAGAGAAATACTTAGTAATGAGTTGAGAGTTATTGTTCTACACTGAATCTATTTTGACGGTTGTACCCAAAAATATATTTTATTTTTGTTGTTAATCTCGCCTGCAATTTCATGCATGCAAATATTGACAATACATTTTGCTATGATAAAAATGTTCTTTCCTTTAACTCTCATAATATGTGTGTGCTAGACAAATTAGCCCCCACCCGGTCGGAGTTCTGTTCACTAAAGGTGGTGAACAGAACACCGACTCCGACCCAGTAGCGGCGTTAGGGGTGAGGGGGTGATGCTGAGCGACCGCCCAGGGTACCGGATTAAAAGGGGCGCTGAAGGCAAACAAAAGGGGCGCCAACTTTTTTCAGCACTATCAGCACCCTGGGTGCCGAAGCAATTTCTCCCAGGGCGCTGGTAGTGCTTTAAATTGGCTGCTCTGACTGCTCCGACCTCCTTATTCCATCCCTACCTTTACACCATGCATCATATCATTATGACTCTCTTAATAGTGATTTCATACCCAAGCAGCAAAACAGTCGAATAAGGATTTTTTTACTCAGCCTTTAATCGTATAAGAGCCGGGTAACCGTTCATAAAACACCTATTTATCGTATAATAGCGGTTATCTCGACTATTTGGCAATATTTGCTAATGTGTGCTTTAAGGACGTCGAATAAACGTTTACAGCACTATGTTTTAGCCCTTTTACTCCACCTTTTAGCAGATGCTGAATTAATATGGCTAAAATACTCATTATTCGATCGTTTGATCTCTAACAGTCGTATAATAGCTGTAGAATAGATGATTCGCTGAATTGGGTGCTTTTATACAGCCGTTACTCAGCTATCTTTTATGTTTCTATAAAAGCTCTATAAACGCAATCGAATTGCTTATGGCAACATTGCTGCTGTTACTGCACGCTTACAGACTAACTCTTATAGTAGAATTAAAAACGTTCGTATAGGAGCTGTAGTGTAATTAAGAGCTGTTATACGATATTTACGAAGCGAACCCTAAATCCTGTTATCATGGCGACACCTTGTGCTATAAATGTGGTGACCAGCACTCTTACTCGACTTTTAATGGAATAAGTTAGCTGTAACTGCAACTAGATTATCAATGTGGACAATGGCAGTAAAAAAATATATTTTAAGTAAATTTAATTATATTAATTAGTCTTCAAATTTAAGAAAATAGGCAGCGCATGAATGTTTATGTAAAAATGCCTTTGGGTTTATCAATAAAGCTTGTTGCGCATGATGTTTTGGAGTAGCTACACGAACAGTAAAAATAATCACATATTGATTTCTCAAAAACTTGATAATATAAATAAGGATTGAGATGTAGTTTAATAACTATAATTTTTTTACATTAAATTTATGTAGCACACAAGCTCGCACTCTTTACAGCACTAATTTGTCGAGTAAAAGCATTCTATTCGCTGTTATAGAACTAAAAAGGAGAATAAAAGCAATTCGTCTGCTATTATAGCACACTTTATCTGTATAATAGCAAATCAATTGCGTTTATTGAACTAAATATCCTATATACGCATTTTGGTTACTCTTAAAACTCTTTTAGTGTTTTCTACCACTTTTACTCAAATCTTACAGCATCTTTTTGTTGCTTACTCAGCGCTTATTCCACTTTAATAGGACTTTAGTCTGAATAATTTGCGCCTTTTTCGCGTCGAGTAAACGTTTACAGCACTTTTACTCGACTGTTTTAAGAACTTTTATAGAACTTAAAGCGAAAACAAGAACGTGCTCTCGACCATTATAGCACGTCCATTTGCTGCTTGGGTAGTCTTTTCGATCGAGACACATGCCTTTGATCATTACTCTGTTGTTTGTTGAGTGATTTTGTGAAAATCCATGAGATATCCCAATGGGATCCATGAGGTATGTAGGGAACATCTCGAAATTTATTAGGTATAATAATATAATATATTATTCGTATATATTAAATTAAAATACACAGGGTGTAACAAAAACAAGTGATAATACTTTACGGTGTGTACGTGTTCCTTGTAGAGAGTTCGCTGTGAAAGTAGCAGCGCTGAAAGACCAAAATTATTTTTTTTACTTTTGTATGGGGAAACTCGTGACGCTCGGGCCCTTGCCCATACAAAAGTGAAAAAAAATGTTCGTCTTTCAGAGCTGCTACTTTCACAGTGAACTCTCTACAAGAAACATGTACACACCCTAAAGTATTATCACTAGTTTTTGTTACACACTGTATACGCATAGCGATAACGACCTTGTTTCAAGTAGTTTAAATAATATGTATACAGTTAACTTGATATGTTTTCATGCAAAACTGTATCATAGATCCAAAGATACTGGGCAGAACTCCCGAGTCTTTGAAGATAGGCTTTTCAAAATTTCAGCATTGCTCAAGAGTCGAGGAATTCGAAACATTTACCACAAACCAAACTTTCATACGAAGGTACATTCTAAATCCTAAAGAACTGAACAGAACTCCTGAGTTTTTGAAGAAAATTGCTTAAATTGTAACTTTTTTTTTTTTTTTTTTTTTTTTTTTTTCGAAAGGGTCTAAGCTACTGGTCTGGTTAAGACCATGGTAGTTTAATCGTGGCTATAACTAGTCTGTTGCTAGTTGGTTTGGAAATAAACAATGAGGGGGGCCTGGCCCCCTCCCCTAAAGTCACACGTGTGACATTCTAGACGGGCAATATTGGGGAGAGCTACGAAAATAAGCTATTTTTATCTGACGTGGGGACACGGGTCCCCCCTGCTCTTAAGGGGTCCGACCCCTTACTCACTCTCAGACGAGTGAGGCTGCTCGCGCGCGGTAGCACAAACTAGCTGCGTACGAGTTATCGCGGTAGATGAGCTCAAGTTATTAATGTTATTGCTTAAAAGAGGGCCGTCCCTCTCCCCTTCCGAGTCCGGTTGGGGTGACATACGCGTGTATGTTCTAATGTCAAAGTAATTGGTAGAGCTCTCTACGACAATGTCGCGGTCGCGGTCATGATTTAGGTGTGTTCCTATGCTATCCGCATGCGAACTCGAACCCTGGATCGAGCTCCACACCGGATTTCGGTCGGTCTGTCTGTTTGTCGTTTGGGTCGTGTTAAGTCCTCGGGGAAGGCGCCGGCGTCGTCCCCGGTGCAGTACTAACCACGCGGGTGAGTGTGATTTGTGTTTACGTAACTGTACACAGTACGTTACGTATTCTGTGATGGGGTCTACAGGGTCGGCTAAGATATGCTTAGGCCGCCTGAAGGGGTATCGGAATGATGCGTCATGTTCGTAGTCCACAGCCTTACGAATGAGCGGATTGGGATGTACTTTGCCTTTCTCAAAGAATCTCTCTGAGAGTTCTTTGATATAGGCTTTGATAGTGATAAGCTCGCAGTCTCTATGCAAGTCGATGTTTCGCATGTAACGGGGGGCACCTGTTGCCATGCGCAAAAAACGGTTTTGTACTCGTTGCAATTGGTTCATCTGATTGTCACTTATGTGTGCGAAAGAGACGCACGCATAAGTGAGTATCGTTCTTATACATGTTTTGTATAAGGTGAGCTTATGTCTTAAGGACATTTTGCTACTTGCGTTGAGTAAAGGATATAATTTGTATAATACAAATTTCGCTTTACGTACAGTATTCGATATATGGTTCGTGAATGACATCGACTTGTTTAGTACTACTCCTAAGTATTTGACAGCCGTGACTTCGGGAATTAATTTTCCGTGCAGACTAATAGGTTGCATTTTCTTACGTTTTAGTCCGTTAAATAATATAGCGTGACTTTTGTCGGGGTTTAGTTCAATTCTCCATTTAGCGAACCATTTACCGAGTTCGGTAACTGCTTCTTGGAGTTTTTTGGACGCGAAAGCTATTTGGCGATGAGCAAAGAAAAGGGCCGTGTCGTCCGCGAAAAGCGCTTTTTGTACTCGAGGGTGGGTGGGCAAATCGGACGTGTAGAGATTGTAGAGGGTCGGGGAGAGAACCGAGCCCTGCGGTACTCCAGCCTCTAGATCTCTAAGTGAAGACAGAATGCCTTCGACTCTAAAACGAAATTTACGGTTTTTGAGGTAGTTACTTATTATTATAACAAGACTATCGGGAATGCCGAGTTTAAAAAGTTTATAGATTAGCCCATTGTGCCAAATTTTGTCGAATGCTTTTGCGACATCAAAGAAAACAGCGCAAGTCGGTTTCCTATTGTTCTTTTGTTCTAATATGTACTCCGTTAGGCGGTGTACCTGAGCGGGACAGCTGTGGAATTCGCGGAATGCGAATTGTTCATCAGGTAAGAGTTTTTTATCAACTATGACGTCTTTTAGGCGTCGTAGTATAACTCTTTCGTAAATTTTACCGAGGCAACTAATTAAACTAATTGGTCTGTAACTACTTGGTTCCGTCCGGAGTTTACCCGGTTTGTGGATACCTATTATTATAGCTACTTTCCATATATCTGGGAATGAACATCCTAGTAAAAGGGCGTTAAAGATGCTCACGAGTAATTCAATTATAGTGGAAGGTAGTAATTTAAGGGTTTTATTTGAGATACCGTCCAGGCCTGGGGCCTTTCTGGAATTCAAATCTTTAATAATATCTTTGATTTCCTCCGCATCCACCGGCCTGAGGGGCTCTGAAGGTGGGGCCATGAGTCGGCTTTCTACCTCGGTATTGACTAGATTAACATGATCGGGGTCAGTTGGGAGAGTACTAGGTCGGCACTGATTTTCTATGGTGTCGGCCAAGCATTCGGCTTTGTCGATATCCTCCAGTGCAGGAGGACGATTTGATCTGTTTAATGGAGGCATATCGCTCTCCGTATCTTTTTTGAGGGACTTCGCGAGCGGCCAGTAGGCCGTGTGAGACGGTTCGAGTTCGCTAAGAAGTCGATCCCACCTCTCGGCTTTGTGTTGTTTGATTTTATATTTAACTTCCCTCTCGTAGTGACGGAGGGCCCTCCTCCAGTCTTCCGATGGGTAGCGATCGTATGTGCGTTTAGCCGCGTTACGGAGTCTGATGGACTCTTTTATATCATCTGGGAGAGGCCAGCGATTCTCATGAATCGTTGGCATTTCCCTAGAAGATTTTTCGATGTTCTCTACCAGATGGTCAGTCAAGTGGAGAGAGGCCTCAAGCGCCACTTTAGAGTTTTCTATGAAATCGGGAATGAGATCGAGGTGACTCGATTGAAGGTTTTTTAGGTTATCTCCTAGTACTTTATAATCAATTATCTTTTTAGTACTAGCAGCGAGTTGGTTAGAATTGCCTAGCGCAATTTTAACTGGTCTGTGGTCCGAGTTAAGCTCGTGGATTGTTTCCAAAGAGATGTTGAGGTTAATGTTTTTAACTAATGCGATATCAATAACACTAGGGCTATGAGTAAGGTTGTTACTACGGCTAGCAGTGTCGTAGCGAGTGGGGTCGTTAGGGGCTAAAATTGCAAAATTTAAGGAGTCGCTTAAGGCGGTTAATCTAATGCCATTCGTATTTGAGATGACATTGCCCCACTCTGTGTGTTTGCAGTTTAGGTCGCCGGCAATGATGACGGCGTTGCCTAAGTTAAATAGCGATCCTAATTCGCTAGAAGTTATGGGCATTTTGCTGGCTAAATAGGCAGATACTATTATGATGGGTTGATGGTCTGTCATGCTAATGTGACAAATAGAAGTTTCTAAATTAATTAGGGATGGGGGTTCTAGGGGAACACAGTGCAATGATTTTTTGTAATAAATCATTGTGCCACCGAGTTGGGATCGGGTTCTGTCATTTCTAACTATTTTATAGTTAGCTATTTTGGGGCTTTTTCTACTAGGCTTAAGGAACGTCTCCTGAACTAGTAAAATATCGACATTGTAGTTTAAGACGAATTCGCGGATTTCGTCAATATTATTATGTATGCCGTTTGTATTAAACGTAACTACCTGTAGGGAGCGCGGTTTTATCCTTCCGGTGGACTCCATTAGTTAAACGATAGTGATAATTGGAGAGAATTGATCCTGCGGATCAAGTCGTTGTAAGTCGACAGACAGGCGGATAATTGTGAAATAGTCCTAGCCGTCCGTAGTCCGTAAGAGAAATCGGCTACCTCTGACGGGTTTATGAGGCTTAGGAAATCGGTCACGTAGCCTAGGTCGTCTCCGTAATTGGAGGTTATATTCGCGGGGGGAGTGGACTTTTTCGCGGGGGGCGCGGGTTTTGCCACGGGTGATGCGGGCTTTGTCGCTGGGGGCGCGGGTTTTCTCGCGGAGGGCGCGGGTTTTTGCGCGGCGGTGGGCTGGGCCCTGTTGGGGGGCACGGGAACGTTATTAGGGGTACTAGTGCTGTTCACCCAAGGTGATTTAGTGGGAAGCGGAGCAGGGATAAATCTCTGCTTTGTTTTTTCCTTATTGTTTGTCTTTGTTTGAGGCGCAATTCGTCTCTTTACTTTGGGTGCTTTTACACACCCTCTGTAATTAGCCGGATGGCCTTGTGTTTTGCATAGCACACAGCTGGGAGGTTCGGACTCCTCAGCTGGTGCTTTGCGTGGGCAGTCAGAGGTGCCGTGGTCTCCGAGGCACTTGACACAGCGCGGTCGGGCTTGGCAGTTTCGCGCGGAGTGCCCGTAAAGTTGGCACCTGTGGCATTGGCCAGGGGTTCCTCTTTTACGGGGGGGTTCCACGCGTATGCCGGTTATGTTACATACGGCGCGTATGTTAAAAATTTCCTTACCCTCGGGGGTAAGGGGGAGAATCACTAGTACCATGTTGTACACGTGTTTTTTGACGGGGTGGTACATCCTGTGTACCTCAGTCGCGGGGTAACCTTGGGCTATTAGGTCTTCAAGTACATCCTTTTCGGTGATGAACTTGTCGACACCTACTATGACGACGCGGAGGACACGTTCGTCCTCTAAGGCATAGGTGTGGTAACCTATGTTTTTTCCGCGGAGGAACGCAGTAAGGAGGCGATGGTCCTGAGGTGCTTGGACCTGGACCTTTATCCCGGTCGGAGTTGTAGTAGCCGACGTGTAGCGGAGCTTTTTCTCGTTTATCGCGGCGGAAATGATGTTCCATTTTTCTTTCTCCTGTACTATGACAGGAGGAGGCATTTTGGGCGCGGGTTCCGTCTCAGAAGACAGAGGGGCCTGAGACGGAACTATTTGCGAGGCCTGCGAGGCCTGTGATGCCTGAGGGGCGATCGGGGGGCGAGTGGGGGACGCGGCACTACTAGTCTGCACGGACGTCGCGGGTAGCTCGGGCCTAGGGGCCGGTTTAGTCTTTCTAGACTTTGGTTTTCCGGCCTGTTTAGTCGGGGAGGATAAGACTGGAGAGGAAGAGCCTTCGGCGCGCTTCCTCTTCTTCGTCTTTTTACTGACGACCGTTGTGAAGTCACCTTCACCAGGGTCAGTCTCTTGCTCCGAGCAAGACATCTCAGAAGGAGACGAGTAGGTAAGTCGGGGGACCATTGACTCTACGGAAGTCACGGCAGTGTCACAGTTGGGAGACGCGGAGAAATCAGCATCGTGACTTCTCACGAAGTTGTCCCACCTTTTCGCGGCGTCGGGGTACTCCACTTTAAGGAATGATAAAAATTTATCAATCATGTCGGCCATGATGTCGGTCGGTCAGTCTGCTCTTAAAGGAGAATTTTCGAGAGGGTACAACCCCGCCCGGCGACCGGGAGGGGAGGTGTGTAAAGAGGTACGAACCTCGTATAGTGTACCTAGTTTTCGTGTCACCGTACTTACGATGTGTTCCAGGCGGTCGGGAAACACACACAAAAAACACTCACAACACTAGCACTCGGGTGCTGGCGAGCAAGGCGCGACGCGACCTACGGCGGTAAGCGCGGGCGAGGGCTTACACTCGGGCGAGGCAAACAAGCGCCGGCGCAGAGTTCGCTCGATCGCGGACACACTAAAATCGAGAAAAATTCGTGGCGCGGACGTGATCGCGAAATCGCAACAAGCACAAAGTGTGCCGAGCGAGAGCGCGCTGTCTATAGAAAGAGACAGCACCACAGTCGCCTAGCAGCGTGCACTTGAGCGGGAAACGCGTGCTCATCGGACGGGATCCGAGAGCAGACTGAAATTGTAACTGCTGTTTTCATTTTCATACAAAGTTGTTCCGGGTCTCTCATTTAAAAGCTCCACGAAATATGCAATGTTTTTAAACCCGTCTAAATACCAAGTAGTTAATAGTTATAGTTGCATATAATCTAAACTGAGAAAAAATATTATTACTGCTTGCTAAAATCCTTTGATTCATGTTTAAGTTGATACCGCCTTCAAAAGTGAGTAGATAATAATATTTATTATTTTACATTTAGTAGTTGACTTCTAAAAACGATTTGTCGAATCATTTTTAGAAGTCAGGTCGGCTGAACGATTATTATCATCCGACTAGTGACTAGATGCACTTCGTTCGGATCAAAAATGTTAAATAATCAATTGTAAAGAAAAATACCTGATAGTACACTATATAGTATAATATAATGCTATAACAATTCAAATGTCACTTAATAGAGGAACTAAAAAAAACCTTTGGCCGAAGTTAATGTTTTGTTTGTAGTGCGAGTTTTTTGTCACTAACACGATGTAAAACAGCTAACTAAAATTTGTCGCACTGGCGTTTTTATTATTAACTTCACGGCTGGTTGCTACGTTTCAAATCATTTTGATCTTAACGCAAACAAAAAATTAAAGGTTACAAAATATGCCATCGTATATTATGTGCGCCGAATATGTGGCATTCGATCGGTATCATTGTAGCGGCTCATACAGCTCGTTTACATGGAGATCAAAATGCATCGGAGCAGAGAAATAGATACAACGAGGCACTCCGCACTGAGTCAAAGAGTACCAAACTTTTTTTATTCGAATCTCATAATAATCGGTCAGACGAAAGTCATCAAAATATGAGACTCGTGTAAGACCCCGCGCAGCGCGGGTGGCGGGTGTTGTCGAGTAACATCTCGCCCGTACTGGAGCCCTATCCTTACACAGTTGACCGTAGCCACTATCCCGCTGTCTAGACGCAAAAAACCGTCGACCACGATCACAATCGGCGAACACGCGCGAATTGGTGATGAGCAAAATTAGTAGCCACTATCCCGCTGCCTAGACGCAAAAAACCGTCGACCACGGTCACAATCGGCGAACACGCGCGAATTGGTGATGAGCAAAATTTGTCTGGGTCTCTTGCTTTTTTTTGTAAGACCAGGACCGAGACAGCAAGACTATGTAAAATTGGTCTCGGTCAAGAGCAATTTTGTTCATAACTACATTCGTACGCGCGAAGACAAGACAATTTTCTTCCTTCTTACGCAGTCGGGTAAATGAATGTGTGTATGGAAATCCAGTTCGAATGTAGTCAAGTGACGCATAGAAAAAAAAAAACAATTTTTGGCCTCCAAACTGAGTCTATAGCCTAAGTATCCAATAGTTCCAAAATAGATAACTAGGCACAATATAGCAAACACACATAAATACAACTGACCGTTCCTTATCACCGTTCGGTTTAAACACTAACCGAACCTCACCTTAGCAACATAGCAACACATAGACCATCTTCCTGCTGCTCATATTCCACAAAATCACTTCCACAAACTCTAAAACGCAGTCGCCCAAGCACGAACAACGGACGAAGTATTCGTAGCGCTCAATATCCCCTACAATTTCTAAAGGTTACCGTTGCGAATACTTTGTTGACTACGCACAAAAAAGTGTAAGGGATGCGAGAGATACATACGAGCAATCGGAGTAGCCGACCGGTAGTCCACTACTGATACGAACGATGTAATCATGTTATATACTATTACTCAATATTTTTTGCCTCAAAAGCCGATAGGGTAAATAAACAAGGAAAATTATCAGTATACGTCGTTTTCCTACTTATACCTTGGAGCCGGTGCCGAAAAGATCGATAGAGACTACTTCCATTAATAGCTCCGGCTGAGCTATAGCTATAGCCATTTGTCTATCGCTCATCGACAAAAATATGTGAGTAGTCCATACTAATATTATAAATGCGAAAGTTCTATGACTAGAGTTCACCACTCACTAGGTATTTATGAAACAGGTGATACTATACATTATACAAGTTTTAATATTACGTCCTGTGTTTCTGCTTTTTTAATTAAAGATTTAATCTACTACAGAAATTAGTTTTGAAGAAAACAGTTCTGAATGTTAAATTTTACCAAGACGACCACATAAGGTTTGCCTTGAGAGAAATATATCAAATCCCATGTAGAGCCAAGCTTCTGAATCTATACGGCCTAACTCTACCGACCCTAAGTTCAACTAATTCTACATAATATCACTAAATATGTATGGCTTCGCCGTTTCGCTACCGTCGTGGAGGTGATGTGAATATATTTTAGTTTGTGATCTGAAGTAACTAACGGAGTTAGCGGGGGCACTACCGTGCCCCCAGATCTATTTTATATACAATTTCTTCATTTATGTATGGGATTCGACAACATTTCGCTCGCTCGCGATGCATTACAGCAAATCCCATACATCGCCGCGCGTCAAATACGGAAGTTGGGAACACACGCCATGTCGGTCAGCTCCCGATAGCTTATCACCAGCCATGCCTCATTAGCAGCTTATCAATAATACAATTCGGTTTCTCCCGGCGTTTCCGCTTTGTTACTTTTATTAACTTAAAGCGCTAATTAGTTTATCGAGGGCTCCAACAATTGTGTCACTGCGTGTTACATGACTTACCGATCGCTGTACACAGGTCTGCGTACGGAAAATATTATTCTACATGTTACAATAAATAATTATTACAATCATATAAATATAAATAGCTAAAAGCCGAGCTTTGTGAGGGCTCGCGTCGTCACATCCTGACTGACTAATGATGACATATAAATAAAATTACTATGTTAAAGCACAAATCAATAGGCATGATAGTTTTTCCGTAAAGTATACCACAAAATGTAGAGTTTGTGGAATATACTAGGGCTCGCTTCGCGCGCCCTTATAATATCTATGGACGCTTCACATCACGTTAGCTTGGCCCCGTAGACCTGAAAGACTTGTGTTATGACAACGGAAATACATTAATTAATACTGTACATATATTTAAGACTGTTTATAAACACATCCATGACCCAGGAACGTTCAATACTCCGTTCCGTCAGCCGGATTCGAACCCGCGACCCCCGGCTTGAGTGCTTCAACCACTGAGCCACAGAGATCGTCGAATCATGTGCAGGTATTGTTGTTTTTTACCGGAAGAGATTTTGTAGGTTAATGTGCCGTACCCGCAACTGTATCCTAAGTGGGAAATACTCGTATAAGTATAGTGTTATAAATACTTCCTCGATAAATGGATCAATACTAATAAATATCCAATGCAAAAAGAATTTTTCAATTCGGTCCAGTTCTTGCTGGGATTAGCTCGCTAAACCAAAGAGTGACACACGTAAACTCTTCAGCTTAATATTAGTATAGATTCGAAAGTATTATGTAAGTTATAACATAACGTAAAGAAGTAAAATACTCAACGACAAAAGATAAAATATGGATACCAAATTAAGAACAAAAAGCATCCATTTTTACTTTCAAAGAGCTTCTGAAAACTATGAACTTCTTTCATCACTGGAGAAACCGCAACATTAAAATTTCTAAGCAAAATCGCTAAATTATAACATCGCTGAATGCTTTAGTTAAGACCCTCTCAAATGGACATAATTAAATACACATTACTAAATCGTTTTCGGAGTTACAATTATTTTAAGTGGTCGAGCGTCGAGCCTCTCATCTCGTCCGCGAATCAGAAACGATCTCTAAATGACGCGGTCGTTCGGACGAAAGTTCGCAAAAACATCGAAATTGCAACCGAAGCGAGGCTATTGTTGAGTAATTCGTGTTGTTACGTCTGCACGACTGAAATACAGTGTAAATTATATACAGTACAGTGAAATGAAATTGTGTTTTGCAAACGCCTGAACAAGGCAAGTTGTATTATTGTCAATGTAGCATCGAGGATTTATTCCTAGGCAGTTGACAGACCAACGTCATTTGGTCGAATCATGCGAATTCAATGTTGATCCTGATCTGTCGGCCGGGTTTAACGTAACACGACCAAACTACGTAGGAATCAACTTCTTTCCTATAAAGTTTTTAGAAGTTTGAAGTTTAAAGTTTGTTCTTGAAATTATTGATCTCGTTTGAAATAGTTACTTTATATTTTTACGCACGTACGCCGAGGTAATACTACGTGTGGTTATCTGAAATTGCCCTAATACGAGCTGGCGCCTGATTCGGGTGGACTAGTGTATACATAACATACTGTTTATTATTTATATTGTGTGTCAAAGTCGTTTTTACATAAGATTTATAAAATAAGAAAACAAACTTTGCAAAACGTTACATTTAAAATAGTGCACTTTCGAACAGTTTATGCACGATTAATAATATACAAGATGTTAACTGTAAACACCGTTATCCTTGAAACCATCAAATGAACCCGTCAAAATGAACAACTTTTTCTATGAAAACAATGCTGGAAAACAACTCAAAAAAATTCGTCTTTATACCCATACAAATTGCCGATCCGCACGAGACGTAGGCCCGAGGCAGACGCGCAAGAAATCCACTATGTCAACGAGTACATCTACTTGGGCTAATTACTTTCTTTTGACAAGGAAAGAAAGAAAAAACTGAAGTGAGAATTACCGATCCGAAGCGCAGACTCGCTATGTGTATTTCGGTACGTAAACTTGGTCATTGACCTATTTACAAAGGTTCTAACTCTTGGGCTGCCAAAGAGTAAGTATGTTGGCGCTCGTTGAGGGATGTTAATAAAGACGACGATGACGACACAGATGATGAATTTCGTTTCGAGAATTTACACAGAGTCGACAATTATGTCTAGAGTATCGAAGAGTACTTACAATGTAGAGAATCGAGTCATCTCACCACCAATCTGTACTCTATGTTGAACAACACAAGGATCACTATCCTTAGCACTCGGTGACATACGAGTAAAACTGTGCGCCGAGTGAGGAACAGCTAGACTGATTTACGAGCTAGCCGTGATTGCAGCCGGCACGTGCCCATCTCACGTTGATGCAGTAATTAGGCTGCACGAGACCGTCGTTGTACCTACACCGATTATATTACTAATTTGCTGTGTACAACAAAATACAACATCTATCATTATTCACATAAACGCACAAAACTTTAAGACCGCTCGGTGAAACTGGAGCCGCCCACTCCTCACCCCACCTCGGAGACCTAAAGGCTAAAACCGAATTTAGCGCCTTCCCGACCATTTTTCACTATCGCAAAACAAAAATGGACGGGAAGGCGCTAAATTCGGTTTTTTCACGTGGTCGGTTGGTGTTTCACACGAATAAAAATTCAAGCTTCTCGAACTTTGTAATGAAAATTATAATGTAAAGAGACTGATGCATTTTCCATAATTTAAATATGATATTTTTAAAATAAATAAAATACCTATTAGATAATTTAATTAATTGGATAATATTATAATGTTTTTTATCACTCTTTAGTCTTTCATCAGAAACTGTGTAAAACGGAGGATCTAGCGTTTCATTTCTTCAGAATGTGCCGGTTCGATTTTTGAATGAGCAAAATTGATTTTAAATGAATACCTTACTTAATGCAGTTAGAGTTTAAAATCTCAAATTTTCTAACCGTGATTCGATGTTATTTTATTAATCGAATTAATTCATTTATTTTAGCACTTATTTGCATCTACTATTAAAACAAAATATAATGATTGCTCGCTAAACTACAAAAATAATAATAACAAAAATAATTTAAAATACTCATACATTGTAACATGATAATAGTAATTAAGACACAAATGATACAATATCATCATTATCATAGTGTTAAAAGATGTGTGAAAATCTATGAAAAAGATAAATCGTAGACACGACAGTAACAGTGGGCGGGGCGACATTCGAGTCTACAGCACACTGTAATTATACAGTATACAGTCACTAGTATATTATAATAATCACAGTACATAATGCAACACGTGACACACGCACGTGCCGCGGGGTGTCGTGGTTGCACATAGTAATTACAGCTAATAATGATATTATGATTTATTCATTTATTAAAAAGATACACCAACAACATAATATTATTGTGACAACATTCCAAATTTAAAACTAATACATTTTTGTTTTATACTAACACAATAGTTAATTACAAGCGTATGCATCTGTTAATGTTCGGGCCACACTAACGAGAAACGCCGTTAATTATCGCGTTAATTCTAAAACATCTTATAGCATTATCGCCTTTAATTAGTGGCATGTAAAGGCGATAATGCTATAACATGCGCTTACTACTTAAATTTTTTTTTAATTAAACTTATTTTTTCGCTATTCTATGTACCC
Source organism: Aricia agestis (assembly GCF_905147365.1). Lineage (NCBI taxonomy): Eukaryota > Metazoa > Arthropoda > Insecta > Lepidoptera > Lycaenidae > Aricia > Aricia agestis. The sequence goes on from NC_056417.1 coordinate 390,914, forward strand.
GAAGCTGGCGTAAGGGAATTGGCAAACAAAAAGGCAGCGGACAACAACCTTTATTACGTTTATAAGCAGCACCGACCCTTCTAGATGTTTTAAATTTATATTAAAATATTAAACTAGCTGTACCGGCAAAAGTTTCTTTGCCATATAAATTATTTCACCCGTATTATTTTATTGAAGTGACTAAATAAGTATGTCACCATGGCAACGTCCATCGCTATCCCGTCGCACAAACAATGGTCACCGTCAGTTTCGAGTTGTAATAATTTAATTTATTCAACAAATGCACTTATCAATATAATGAGTAGCCAGTAGCCGATTCTCAGACCCACTGAATATGCATATAAAATTTGGTTAAAATCAGTTAAAGCCGTTTTGTATATTAGAGAGATAGGACTGTTGACTGACATCACAGTGCACTCTATAGATAATTATTGTACACTGATCATTTTAGGAGGAAAATATGGGAAAAACTTGTCATTTGCTAGCAATCGCACTTTCCTAAATAGCTATTTCTTTTCTTTTCGAGTAATTTTAAAATTTAAATAGTAAAGCAACCCTATCTAAACTTATGTCTTAGACCCAATCGATAGTTTTATCGCTACAAGAAATTTAAGGTAGCAAGAAATGAGAATGAACATTTTGTACAACGACCGAATATTCTGATGTGATTAACAAAAAAATTAAAACCGACTTCCAAGGTAAAAACAATAGTAATATGAACTAAAAAGTATTAAATAACTCTTACTCTTTAATAGTGCCTTTTTCAGAATTCATTTTTCATTCATTCCTTCATTATTTTGAAGTCGGTACCAGCTAATTTAATCGTGAGTTCAGTAATGTCAGAATAACTGGTACCGACTTCAAAGTAATGAAGACTGTGGTGTGTAGGTACAGAAATAATTGAGATTTAGACGAACTCTGAAAAAGGCACTATTAAAGAGTAAGAGTTATTTAATACTTTTTAGTTCATATTACTATTGTTTTTACCTTGGAAGTCGGTTTTAATTTTTTTGTTAAAAATAATAATTTCACTCTTTTTAGTTATCTACGAAATAAGGCTTTTTGCGTAAATAACCACTATGAATGTTAACTAGATTCACATTATGTTACTGTAAGCAAAATTGTGGTAAATGCTTGCAGTTATCTAAGCGATGCTGCAATTTCCATACTTTTATCTTTAAAGGTTCAGGAGTTCTGTTCAGTACCTTTGGACCAAGAGACACCTTCGTATGAAATTTCTCTTATTCGTAACATATGTTTAACTTACTAGAAACAACATTTTAAGAACTATGAGTGTTTTGATAAATTTCAAGGATTTCCATCGATTGCTCATAGATCCCATCATCAGCTCACCACTTTCGTAATTGTTATACAAAATTAAGATTATATCCTATACAACAACATGAGAATTTTGAAAATCGGTCCACAAACAGCGAAATCATCACCAAAAACATCCGCTTCGATGCAAAATATCATGAAAAGTACTAATAATTGTGTCATAAAGTCATAATGCATAGCATAATTATGGTTGTGATGATGATGCTCAATCAAATTGATGTATTGGCTTATGCTTTTAGTTGTTTGAACAACGCCGAAATCCCCGAACCTGTACCTATAAGCATTCAAAAGTTCTGTTCGGTACCTTCGGATCCAGAGTATAATTTGTGAACGGCCCCTTACCCTGCTGAAATTATACGAATGCGTTGCCAGCTTTACAGAACATTCACATTTCTAGTTTCGATTCGCGTCGAGATACCCACGATATCTTAGAATTTGTCCCAAGAATTTGGTGATTTTGCCGCGACAAAGTTTCTGCCACGTCTAGAGCATCAAGATCGGGTTTACCAAAACTCGAAAACCCGGGAAAAACCTTTGGGGATCACGAAAGTACCCGGGTTTTCGGGTTTTTCGTTTTTGTGATTATTGTTAAAGGCAAGACCTGATTTAAGGTATTGATAACAAACTAACATACAGATTCTTTATCTTTATAACATGAACATAAGTATAGATTGAATTATTTCTATTATTCTTAATTTAACAAAATATAATATTTTAAAGTAGGTACAAGTTTCGTTTTTATAGCATTAAAGACTAATTATTGTCACAAAAATATTTATTAATATTTTGAAAATCCTACCAAAACTATTCAATGTAAAAAAGCAAAGTCTCTTCAGGCAATCTATCTATTGCAAAAAGTTTTCAAATCTCAAAGAAGTATAATAGTTTTCAATCAACATTCAGTGACCGACAGCAGTTTTATTTATTTTGTGATCAAAGGCTTACAAAATAAAGAAAAGTGTGGACAGCTTCAAAGGGTACTAAGTCTGTTGAAAGTACCTTAGACTTTTGATGATGGGCAAGTCAGCCACTAGTTAATGACAAAACGTTGTAACTTGGATCGACCGTTGCTGATAAAATACACCTATCAACAAAGTCTAGGAATATTTGTATTTTTTGGAATATTATCTTAAAACCTGTCAGGAATTTTTGAAGACATTAAATAGAAGAATTATAGCTTATTTTTTGGCCTTTCATAAAACATACTAAAACACTTTTTCGTATTTTATTGTTTCTAAATCAATCACAGATTTTTTTATGGCCAAAAGAAAATCAATATGTCAACAAATCTTTATTTCGTTTTATAAGGGAATAGGGGAGGGTAGAGAAGGGAACAGGGTAGGAATTGGGCCTCCGGTAAACTCACTCACTCGGCGAAACATAGCGCAAGCGCTGTTTCACGCCGGTTTTCTGTGAGAACGTGGTATTTCTCCGGTCGAGCCGGCCCATTCGTGCCGAAGCATGGCTCTCCCACGTAAAATTCCATCAAGTTGGTCCATAAGGACCATCATAAGATGTGAAACTATTTTGTATTCCAGTATTTCAGTTTGGCAAATGGGCTGATTGCTTTTAATGAGCTTGAGAGACTGATGATGGTTACTCATAATAGGACGAATTTCATTTTAGGGCTTTCCATAGCCAGCCGTGGATGGCAAACTCACTGCGGAATTATCAAAACACATGATTTTAGTGAACCCAGATGAAATACAAGCCGGGGTTTTTATCAACACCAGCGCCAGAGACAATTTCTGGTGTGTTACACTATGACACCATAGTTAATCTTCTATTTCATATTTAAAGTATATTCGAATTGTTAATTTTTGAATTGTAAAAACCCGGTTACCCGGTTTTCATTTTTCAAAAACCCGGAAACCTGGGTTTTGAAATTTAGGTCCAGTTTCTGCATGCCCTAGCCACGTCACGACATCGGGCATTCGGATGTATTGAAGCTTATATGCGTAACTTAGAATCGCAGCTCCCTTTAGCGTTTAGAGTCTACGACACGACCGGTCGCCGACGCTATATTGCAGGAGGTTGTAATTTGTAAATTACTGTCTTCAAAAAGCTTGTTTTAAAAAAGCAGATAAAATATTTACGTACGATCGAAGAAATTGATTCGTAGGCAGATGACGGACCTGCGTCAGATGACGGACCTGCGTCATTTGGCTGGGTTTTGTCAATTCAATGTTAGTCGCGATCTGTTGGCTGAGTTTGATATAACGCGACCAAAATATTAGGTCGCGTCGGTCTGCCACCTGCCTATGAATCATCTTCTCTAATAGCACAATACATTGTGGTATTACCTTTAAATTTAACAATCAATTAATTTTAATGTCCCAGCCGATTAGGCCACTAAAAGAAGAAACGGTCGCTATTTCTGTACTGTTTCCTTATTCTTTAGAATATAATATTTATAAACGACCCATTTTTCTGGTAATCTATTGAAAAAATAGGCCCGGAACGAGTTAATCCGTGTCGTATTCGTCACCTCGCTCGTCGGTCGGATCGCGCGGCGTGAGGAGTTTTTGTCTCCGTTTTAAATAATGCCGAATTTAACTCAATGAAATGGGCAGTTTGACCGCCAAGTTACACGTGGTGGCGAGCCGGAAGTCTGCGCCGCTGTTGCCAGGCCCGCCCCTCGGCCCGCGGCCCGCAGAGCGCCGGTGTTGCCAGCTCTACTTTTTCGGAACCGACGAAGGTCGGCAAAAAGTGTGGATTGGAACATTGAGACACATATATGAATAGTTTCCTTTTTTTATAATGATTTTAGCGACTTGGCAATGAACACAAGTTGAAAAGTTCCTGTGTCGAATGCGAATGTCGAACGTAATGCTACTGATGAGCATTACATACATGCGCCGATACATATTTAAGAACACTTTACGCTTGCGACATGTGTAACTATCGACTCCTCCAAATTATGTAGTTGTATATTGTATGTTGTATATTTTACCAATGAGCACTAGAGCTGTTAACAATAACAACTCTAGTGTTCATTGGTAAAATTAAGAAAACCTATTCATACAATCATATTACAAACAGAATGTTAAATGAAATTCACAAAATTGACGATTTTTTCCACATTTTTGTTAAAAACATGGCCTCGTGCAAGTTTCCTAGGCCTGTTCTTATCGCCGGGTTAGTTCTCGAACCGGTGGTACGCAGCACTTTTTTTTACTTATTTCTACGTGTTTTTTAAATCTTTAGCTTGACTTAAAAGGCTCTGTTGGCAGATTAAACTATCTGCCTGAATCAAAATTATGAAGTGGTCATATTTTTGGATCAAAGTCGTATCTAGATTATAATAGTGCAGCCTTTCCTAAGCTGGAAGCTTTGGTCAAGTCTCTTTATGTTATTTCGTGTCATAAATAATGTTTTTCAATTTGCATTACGAGGACTATAATAATATATTATAATAAAGTTAAAGTGGGGTAAACCAATTTGGTGGGTAGCAACCCTGTCCCCGAGCGCTCCTCTCCCCTCCCCTCCCCCCGTGCTAAGCCCCTAGCCAGGGGACAGGTTCTTACACGCGCCTGTTTATTTACTATTGACCCTAAGATGATTCGCAAAAAAAATTATCATAAAACTCATAGTGATTCTTGAAATGCCCAATTAAAATTCTAGATTCCACGTTTGGAATATTTAAACTGTTGTGTGATACAAAATATTCATAAAAATGAATTGCTCAGTACTTTTCCACTACACATAATTATATCTTTATATATAATATGAATTATGTTGTTCTGAAATAGAAATACTAATTTGAAAAAAAAAACAGTAACAAATGCGAAATGAATGCAAATTACTAATTCTGGATCCCACCTCCGAATAGTATTGAGGAAGCAATATTTTTAAGAGATGCCTGAACGTCGCTGTTGGTATAATATTGTGTACTAGATGTATAATATTGTTAAAAGTCCCCAGTGGTAGATTTGACACATAATAATATATCGCACCCTTCACCATAAACAACTAACTCAAAATTAAAGTTTTTTTAACTTGCCTCGAAAACGGAAGTAGCTCCGTCAGGAGAGTTCGGTCAGTCTTAACGAAACTAATATAGTGTAAACTCTATATATCAATACTGAAGGGACTGTGCATTTTATGACGTTATATAGAGTTGTCGTTAAATGGAGAGAAGAAAAATCGAAACTTTTTCGTCAATATACAGTGATTTTCTATTACTAACCATATTTATAGTTTGAAAGTTTATGTTCAACTGAGAATATGATAACGGATAGATAATGATCCATGACTCCTTCTTAATAGTTATGGTCAAAAACAGCCTACACGTGCAAGCAATCCCTATTTGTAAACAAAAGAACGAATTTCTTAGAAAGTTCGGAATGCATGATGCCGAAAGTCGAGTTTATTGCGGGCTAGGATAACAATGCGACAAAAAAATGTACACAGCTGCGCATTTTTAACTAATTTTAGTAACTTAAAAGGTACATTGTATTAATCAATCGTTGTGATTTTGTCGCTATTGAGAGTGGGTGTGATGTTATGTAGAGTGTATCATTCTATGGTAGAACAGCTAAACCAACCAAAGTCAATTGATTTCGACGCTTTAGAGAGTTTGTCGTTAAATAGAGTGACGTTACATGGAGTTTACACTTTTTATAACTTATCTTACCTTTTTTACAAAATAATATAATGTGATATTACGTAAGGCAGGGAGGTTACAAAAATAGTTCCCTAAAAAGAATAGAATAGAATAAAAAAATCATTTATTTGCTGAAATAGGGAACAATATGATGTTAAAGTTATAGTTCCTTATAAAAAGTAAAATATATTGAGAAACCTCCTCCTTTTTGGAAGTCGGTTGAAAATACAATGTGACATCATCGGGAGGTAGAGAACTAGAGGCGACTAGAGCCTCACAAAAACATGTAGAGGCATAATAACTCTAATCTAAAGCCTGCAAAGGCCCCTCCGGGCGGGTTTCGGCGGCACGAGTAACATTATTAGGCGGTCGGCCTCATGACCGGCGACCGACGAGATAGGTTCGTTCGCACTAGGCTCTACACGTGCAGCCGAAAGCGAGAGTCGACTTGCACGCTCTATTGAAAGTACAAGTGATAGAGCGCATTCCCTGCGTTGGGGTAGTGGGTTACGTTACACACACATACACGCCAAAAACACTAGCGAACTCAGACTTATTCACTCGTGTAATCATTTATATCTTTGTTAATTTCATGTTTATTTGTTTAATAAATTGATCGTAAGGTTGACTGTGCAGGTAGATGCCTGTTTGTTATTACCGTTGGTTATTACCGTTGACTACGGTTTACAGATTACATGCATACAATATTGTAGTATTAACTGCACAGGTATAGAGCCCAGTCTCTGAGGTCAGAGGTAGATGAGCCCTCGCTATTAGCCCCATCAACTGGGTACAAGAAACACGAAACCGTATCAGGAAATTTGGTGATGCAGGGCAGACCACTCCTATTTACATCGTTTTTTTTTTGTTTACAGGTTTACCTGACGTACTAAAAGTAGGTAGCTTTCAAAATTAAATTTAAAAATCAGAACGAAAGTGACCTCCTTGTAGCTAATTTAGTATCCTTTTTCGTGACCGTTACGTGTAAATAATGTTACTATTTTACCATTTTATGTTTATCTTGCACGTGTTGAAAATTAAAATGTTAAGAATCTTAAATTAAATGCGCAGATTAAGAATGAATAAAAATAACAAAATTACGTCATAAAATATGAATTAATTTTAAGGCCCCGGTTTAAATCACTTAAATAAATAACAGAAGTTATTCAAAAACATGATTAAGAGTAAATTGTTTGATTAAACCACAGAATTTATATACTTCTGAAACGAAAAGCAACCAAAAACTGTGTTCAATTGTTCATTCGCAAACAGCTGCAGGCAAAAGCTAGTACTCGTAGTGGTTTATACCCAACTAGTACTCTAGTTACTGGTATATGATAGGGCCTGTTTCACCACTTCCTGATAAGTGCCGAAGAGGCTATCCACCACTTAACTAGACAGATAGATTTTAGAGAATCTGTCAAATAAGTTGTGGATAGCCTATCCGGTACTTTATCTGGAAGTGGTGAAACAGGCCCTTAGACTCGAGTTTAGCTTTTTTTTTTAATTCAGAATAGGTTTTTTTCAAACACTTTCCGAACGTAGATGCTACTGGGGCCTACCACCGGTTCGGGAACTAACCCGGCGAGAAGAACCGCTTGAATTGTCCCATCAGCGACATGCCAGAATTGTCCCAATGTCTGTGTGTGCGGTGTGCTAAAATCTCACTTCAACCGCGGCAGAAGTAAACACTAAACGCAGTAAGTGTCATCTGTCCCAGCGCGCGGTGTCGAGGACTCAGTTCAAACATAGCGCAATTTATAAACTTTAATAATAATTAGGCCAGGTACTCGCAGGCGCACCTACTCGTATGTTATTTGGTCGGGTTACGTCATTACAATGTTGGTAGTTTATAGACACGCTCCGAATAACGACCGTTCCCAATATTTGATCTATCTCTGGTTTTGCCCTACTAGAGATAGGAATAGCTCACATTAGACATTATAGCCATATAATTTATGTCAATTGTGAGCTATTCCTATCTCTATTAGGGCAAAACCAGAGATAGATCAAATATTGGGAACGGCCGTAAAACATGCGCATTAGTTTTTCTGATACTACTTAAATGTTAGTTATAAATAACAAGATGACGCTCGCAGCTCCGTTGCACCAAAATTTGTTTATCGCACGGAAACCGTACATTTCTCTTGGATTAAAAGTATCCTACGCTTTTTTCCGGTAATCAGACAAATTTCAGAAAGTTCGCTTCAGCGGTTTGGGCGTAAAGATGTAACAGACAGACAGATACACTTCAGTACTTATTTATAATATCAATATGGATATAAAAATTACATAACAATTTTTTTAATTATCTTCAAAATGCCCGCTACGCGACCAGTGATGTGGTCACAACCAGTTTTCCGACAAAAGTCGACAATAAATTGACTGATCTGACTAGTTGACTAGTTGAGTATATATCGCGTAGCGTAATACGTTTGTAATGTTAGGGTCCGGTGACACCAACACGAGGCGAGATGTACTGTAACGTGCGTGTTTTGGGGCCATGGGGAGGCCGATTGACCCCCGTCACCCTAACCCGACTTTGCAACCGACAGGCCAACCTGACTGGTCTCTGCAGGCCAACCTGACCGGACTCGTTTTGTGCGATCCCGTGTCTGCACGAGGCCAGTCCGATTGGCCCGCATTCAGTCCGCTCGGATAGATAGGCCTCCCCGTATACTGATGCCCTTTTCCATTGCCGATAGCCTTTTAAAGAACATATTTGGAAGCTCGGCTGAGTATTAGGTTAAGCTTCACAAACGTAATAGGAACTATAAATGTCATTTCACTGTGACTGACCGAGCCATTCTTAACTATTTAATATTTATTATTTAGTAACATTATGTGGCCATACTCGCAAAAATCGTCTTTGAAATTAAAACTACGTTTTTTTAATGCATTATGCTTTTTACGTAATGTTACATCTAATGGGCGAGTCCAAGATTTTTTGAGTAAGAATTGTTTATAATTTTCTTCCTAAACAAGTCGTTTACGCAGGCAAAAATTAAAATATTAAAAATAAAAATTGTATTATTATTATTATTAAAAAGCAGTAAGAAAAAAATATGTATTGATTGTCCTACATTTTTTATCGATTTTACCGATCCTCATAATATTACTTTTCCCTCTAGCGGTACAGCCGAATAAAAGACTTCAACGCGTCGTGTAGACGAAGTAGTATGTAGTTATATAGTATATACTTGTAGGACCCAATTATGTAACAATATCGGGCTAAAAATATAATTGGTTTATCGCAGCATTTATTTGTGTTTTGTAGTTCACATAACAACTTTTTGTGTGAGTTGCATTATTTACTGATGCTCTCATTTCTCCGCTTTACTCATATGAAAAATCAAAGTCTTTTAATTCTGAATAGTTAATGAAAGGAATAATAATAAGTACATTCAGAATGTTTCTACTTTCTTCTAGTTCCCGAACTAAGAAGTAAGTATTAGTCTGTATGATGTTGTGGCCTGCGGGCTGCTGCCGATACTCTTCTGCCTTGCCTCAGCCCGCGAGGTGAGGTGCGGTGTATCAGGCGCCGGTCCGCTCGTTCGCCCTCGAGGCACGTGCGGCAGACGACTGTGGGCTGCGCGGGGAAGTACCGCGGCCGCTGTGACGCCGCTCTGCAAGGCCACCGGCCTGCTATGTGAATTATCCAGTTTTTTTAATTGAAAATTAATTGCAGGTACTTTAGTTTAGAGTAGTTGCGAGTTGCGACTATAAGGCAGCTCATTGCCGAGGCTTCGCCGCGTGATGCTCTCTTCTAACTTACTTTTTCGGTTTCATAAAATATGGACATCGGGTCGCAAATAAAATGATATGATTTTTTAAATTTTTACATACATATTACATACTCGTAAATTGACGCTCGTTGGGCCCATGTACAGCTGTAGACGGCGATAGGTTGATGATGATGATGAGATAATTTTATTCTTACAAATGTCAATGTCGCTATATGCACGGTGGTTAACAGTTATAGTTTAATATTAACTGTTGCTATGTTAGGTTTAGTGCTAGCTGCCCCGCTGTATGTTATAGTACACTGATATTTCGACCCTAACACCTGAGCAGGAGGGCTCAAAATACTGTCGACGAGCACACGGCTGCATATGATCGTTACAATTGATATACCTCGCCGCACCATACTTCAAACTACTTATTGTTAGCTAATTGTCAGACCCGACTTGCATTGCATTACATCTATAGTGAATGAAATATTGCACTTTAGTAATTAATGCAGTATGAAACGTAATTGCATATTATTACTTATTATAAATTCTTATATGAAAACTTTTTCAACTCACAAACGGTCGAATACATATTTTATTTATTACGAAATTACTTCGTGAAGGCATTAGCACAAAAAGTGCAGCTGTTAATGTCTCCGGATCCTTTCGTCTATAGTAGAACATATGCGCCCGTATTCAGATATTTAATTCATATTACAGATATATAATTGAGAGAGGTGCAGAGAAAGAGGAAATAATTAAATTTTTTTGCTCCTTTAATATCGGTTAGGGACTACGGTAGACTACCTGGGCCTGTAGACAAGTGGCAAAGCGTTAACGCTAACGCTAACGCTACAAAATGTATGCGATTTGACATAAGTCATCGCTTCGCTAGCGAATACTAATGTCAAATCCATACATTTTGTAGCGCTAGCGTCAGCGTTAGCGTTTTGCCACTTGTCTACGGGGGCTGTCGGCACGGTCATAAACTACCTAAGTGAATTCTAAAGTAAAATCTATATTTCGTCAAGCAATCACCTAGTAAACTAGCACATTAGTTAAAACTATACCTCGATAAAGCCCCTTCGACAGTTAATAATAATATTATGTTAGATGATACTAATTAAATTAATTAAAACAGATACATGCATGGAAAACCACAAATTATGAAGGAGATACTTTTCCTTGAGTTAGGTGTTTCCTCAAGGTTCCGACTGGGCAGTTAAACAGCTAAAACATTAAACAGCTAACTAATTAAGTAACTATATTTTATTTTTATCTTCTATAAATAGAAATAAGGACGTACTTATTCCTTTTTCGAATTTTTCAAACAATCTTACAAGGGTGATGTCATTTACCATTTTCGCTTCGATTTTTTTGTTAATAATTTTCCAACATGAAATGAATTTAATAAAAGCTATTATATAAATACTGCATTTTCCCAAAATTTGCAGCATAAACTAAATTGAGATCAGTTATATTAATGTTATGTTTCTGATGTAATATTATATAACGGTGATATTATATTCGGCCGTCACCTTAATATTGCAAGGTGGACTTCGTATGTACGAGAGCATTTTGCCGTTGCTAAAATTATCTCCAGTATAGGACGCGCATTACTTTTGGTTTAACCCGCTTACCTGTTTTTAAGTAAATTATCATGATCGGATGACTTGAAATATTTTTAGATTTAGTCAGGCCCGGGTCTACTTTAGTAGTATTTAGAATCTTCCACTTGAATGGATCTGTGTAATAGACTGTATCAAAATCCTTTAAGTATTTTTAAAGATCTAAGCACTCATAAGGACGAGCGTTTGCGAGAGACTGCGATATGAGTACAATAGAATCAACCACTGATAAAAGTCACCGGATTTGCGGGTATCCAAATATACAGTACTATATTTTGATGGCCGCAAATCCGGTGCGCCAAAAAAGTAGTTTTTTAACTTAAGATTTTAACTTAACTAAACCGAGTTCCTGTACGTTTACTTGGTAAAACTAATATATATTCTGTGCTTATACAAAGAAAGTGTTGCCTACTGGCGACACGAATTATTATACCGACACCGGTATTGCATCGGCACCGTATCGAATCAGAATTCTTCGTCAAACTGCATTCGATGGTTTTCTCGACGGCGATAAATTGATTTCTCTTCGCCGTCGAATTGGATGTAATTTCACTGAATCCTTTTTTAGCCGGAATGAAATATCTGAATTTATCGATAAAATAATGTACCGAACAAGTTATAAAGTATAACTTTTTCGGTACATTATTTTATCGACGGACAAACAGCAAGACTGATACACTTTCGCATTTATAATACTACTAAACTCGTGATAGGCAACAGTCAGTGGTACTAGTTCTGAAAAATTTGATTTTCATTCAGAAATAAAGCAATTTTTATTTATCTTAATTTGTGGATCACCCCTCATCCCGCTCGTGAGAATGACGCTCGCAGCCACCGCCCGCGCCGTCCGCAATGCACCTTGGCGGCGGCGGCGGCGGCGGCGGCGACGGCGGCGGCGGCGGCGGCGGCGTGACGCACGACTAGTAGGTACGGGAGACCAGTGTGTTATTCATGTAGTTTTGTTAAATGTAGCGAAAAAAACGAGCGATTTATATTTTAGCTGTGTGTTAGGAAGCAACAGCCATTTTAAAGTTATGAAAAAGAAAATACTTAAAAAATAATGTTTACACAGGTAATTTACTTTCGACAACAAGGACTAAAACATTAAGTCGAGTGCGACTAAAAATAGCAGGGAAGTTTAGATATGAAAATATGAAGCTTTATTATTTTTTAATGTTCCTATAGAGTAGTCTTACCTTAAGCTTAGCTTTCACATAAAGCACTGATGACTTTAAAGTCATCAGTGCTTTATTTGTGAGCTTTTTTGGGGTATACAGTATACTTAATACACCCTATCTTAATCTGACAGATCCGATGACATTTCAATACTTGAAAATAACCTCTTTAACCCAGCAACTAAGAAACCTGATTTTTATACCACGATAACTAGATACATGCGGGAAGCCTAGACAAGCTTCATTTTGGGCTCCCCTACTATAACCTGTCCTGTGACCTCAGATCGATCTGCACGTGCCTCATTTTGGCCATTTTCGATCGTATGTCGGACACGTTTGTATGACGTCGGCGCTGCGCACTGGCCTTTGAGTATGAACGTTTACTTTTAATTTATTACCTTAGCGTCGAGGCTAAATATACGGCTGAAATTTCATTTAATGAAAAAAATAAATGGTTTAACTTTAAAGATGTATTTGTCGCTGATCTTTGGAACCTCTTAAACAGAGGTACTCATTTTTAGGTACTGAAGACACATCCTAGTCTGAGAAGATTAATTTTACATATTAGCAATAAGTTGTATTCCTTTCGATTGATATCAAAACAAAGCTTAGTATGGGTCATGATGATCAACAATTCTAATGTCATAATATTAACTATGCAATAAAAAATACAATAGCACATTAATTTGGCCACTTTTTTGTGTTCGTGTAAGAAAAAGAAAGAAAACTACTTTATGATTATTATTTGAAGACGACTAGCAACTTTTGGCAACCGCAGGATCTGAGAGAGACGATGTGAAAGTGAGGTCCGCGCGCTGCGATAGTGCCGACTTCGGCTCGCGATGTAGGATCGTTATCAAAGTCATTTAGCTTACAATTAGAGCTGCAAATTTTCACTGTTGAGAGTTGTGCCAGAAAATCTGGCTCATTAGTCAAATTAGATTCAATAATAATTGATACGTCGCTAAGTATCAATTATTATTGATACTTAGCGAAGTCTGTATAATATTTTTTGCCCTTTTCAGAAATGCTGCAAAAGATAAGTCGAAGTTATCTTTTCCAGTATTTCTCTGTAATCAGTTAAAAAATGAGGAGAATCAACGATCCTAGAATGTGAGTATCATAATTGTACAGTAAGATGTGTAATTAACTGCCACTGAAAGTAGAGACGTGCTTTGTCTTTTTGCCTCTACTGGTTGTAGGAATGCCACCTGGTCTGCATGCTTGGATATAACATGCTACGCATGTAATTCCATAATTATAATGCCTGCCGTAGACGACAATCGTCATTAAAGTGTGTAGCTTGGTCGTAGATATAAACTACTACTAAATGTGAAGCTAAACTGTCTACGCCAAAATTACTCAATAATTTTATTTCTTAGCTTAGGCCCGACTACCCGATTTTGGTCTGAGCCCAAAAATCTGAATCCATATCATTGATACAGATAAATTCCGGTCTGGTCCTACAAAACAAGAAAATAGTATTCTTATGATTGCATAGAGGTACTTACTTACATGAAACGATCGCCATACGACTGAGTTTGTATGGTGATATTATATAAAAGTAGTACATATGCTAAATATACTCGTAGTAAAGCAGGTATCCTGCAGGATGTAGAGTGTAGAGCTCAGTCCGGTTGTTATCACGAGAGCAGTCACATGCAGACTAGTATCTCGGAGTAAAGTGCTGATACAACATGCTATAGAGATTTGTATTGTTAACAGCAGTAGGAATGTTGGACTAAAACAGCAGCACAGGTCCAGGCAGGGATCAGGTCTATGATCATGGTTCAGGGACAAAACCCACCTCGTGATTTTGGTAGTCAAATCGGCGTACGTAGGCGCTTGATCGTTTGGGAAACATAATCATGTAACGTTATAAATTATGGCAAAAACTCGCCACGTGTAACTCCGCGCGTGCGCAGTTAAATCTCACGCACTACGTCTCATTTAAACATGTAGTAAAATACATTTAAAAACCAATAATTCGCTTGGCAGATCAAAGAATCCTTTATACTTACGTACTTGGTTATATTTGTAGTTTAAAGCCTGGAAGAAGACGAACCATTAAAACAGTCAGACGAGAACACGTCTCCCCAGGCATGGACTGGACGTAGACCAGTTTATTCCGAGGGACTTTGTTTTGAGAATACCGCTTGTGCTTGAATACTATTAAATAACTTGACCCTACAGAAAAAAAAGTAGTCACTTCGTTCGTACAATACTGCTGAAGTCATCCAAAACTTTAAATTAAGCAAGGATTTTTTATTTGAGAAAAATGATCTTAAAAATAAACTATGATATTATTATATTTTTCTGTGGCTTCAAGTATTTTTTTCTGGAAACGAGACTTAATTTAATTTAGATATTTTTAGTTAAATAAGTGCATAATGTTGTGATGACAGTGATGACAGTATATTAATAGTTTATATCACAATGACGTGTACGTATGTGGCAAACCATATTCCCAGTGGAATATGGTTTTACAAGGAAAACATGACCGATTAGGTGTAGGTAGTAGGTACATAATATGTACTCATACTAACAGTGGCATAGCGAGCTTTTAAATAAATCTAAAATTCAAGTTTTTAAATCCTGACCAAAAAGTTCAATATACTATTAGGTCAAATCATAAAAACTGCTTCGTCAAACAATTTTGTTTTTCGTTGTTTGTGGCCTCCCCACGTTGGCCCATCATAATTATATGCGAGCTATAACGAACATGTAATAATATGTTTCCATACTACCCAGTGCCCATGATTTCTATACAAGGTGTAACAAAAATAAGTGATAATACTTTAGGGTGTGTATGTGTTCCTTATAGAGAGTTTACTGTGAAAGTAGCAGCGCTGAAAGACCAAAAAATTTTTTCACTTTTGTATGGGGAAACTTGTGACGCTCGGGTCCCTTGCCCATACAAAAGTGAAAAAAATTTTTCGTCTTTCAGCGCTGCTACTTTCACAGTGAACTCTCTACAAGGAACACGTACACACCCTAAAGTATTATCACTTATTTTTGTTACACCCTGTAGATTGCAATCATGACTACAACGTCGAGATTAGTCTTCACGGCTGTCGATTCGCTTCCACAGACTAAGGGCCTGTTTCACCACTCCCTGATAAGTGACGAATAGGCTATCCAGTATCCACTAATAAAATTAACTTGACAGATCAAGTATGGAGAATCTGTCAAAAAGTTGTGAATAGCCTATTCGGTACTTTATCAGGAAGTGGTGAAACAGGCCCTAAATAAATTTAAAATCATATCCATACTTTTACTAATATCATAAATGGTGTGTCTGTCTGTTACCTCTTCACGCCCAACCGATTGATTTTGCTACGAGTATGTATGAAGATACTTTGAGTCCCGGGAAAGGACATAGAATACTTTTTTACCTAGAAAATTGTACACTTTCCACGCGATAAACAAACTCTGGCGCAACAAGTTGCGGGCGTCATCTAGTATTGAATGTATTTTATGTTTTACTTTTATCTAAATTATAAGTTTTAGGTATCATAATATACTGTCGAATAGTTTTCGGTACCGCCAAATGCGTTCTAACCATTGGTTGGCCAAAAGTCGTATGACGTTTGTTTTACGTATATATAATATGAATACATTCAAGGTTTTTGACTGGAAACGAACAAATTAGAACAAGTAACGAATTTGCATTAATCATTAATTCAACTTAATTTAATGTGACATTAATGATTAATGCCAAATTATTTTTTAAGTAGAGTCGATGATCAATTCAAAGCATTACGGGGCCCCTGCTGCCTCTACCCTGATAAGGTTGTAAGCTATGCCCCTGGTTGTCGATACGGAGGAGGAAAACCATGGTCGATATAAATCCATGGTAAATTGGGATCAAACAGGAACGTGTACTAATTAAAATTTACAAATTAATTGCCTATGTAATGTAAATTTATCGGCTAAAAGTAGAAAGAAATGACAATGTAAGAAATGAGTGGAATATAATTGAATTTACTGATTGCTACAGTCAATTGAGTCCCTGGAACAGCCTTGAGTCCTTGGAAAAGACATACTTAGATAAATACTTATTACAGAAAAATGTACCGTCCTCGCGTGAAAGACTCTACACAAAAAAGAAATTGCAAGTGTTGAAAGAAAAGCTTCCAATACTATAATATTTTTAATATAATATAATAGTATATAAAAATATTATATTTATATAATTTATTAAATAATAAACTGTTGCTCTTTGTCTGTTTAGTACACACACACCCTACCAGGGTCACATAACAGGTGAGTGGAAATGAAATACCAATATTTGTGTGCGAGGCAAAGAGACAAACAGCGGTATAATACGATTTGTTTCTGTCCTGCGTCCGTGCCAGTGCCCCACATCAGGCACCGTGACCGTGTTCAACTGGCGGAGTCATATGATGATTAATTATTATTATCATTATTTGTCATATTATGCTGAAAACAACATAATAATATGCAATGCTATTTTTTTTTGGTAACACCGCATTTGGTATTATGTGGTATGGATGGTCGCTGACATATCCGGTGGTCTATGTTTCCTGTCTACTGCTATTAGAGGAGTCCACACCGCCCTTTTTTCCATACAAACGTTGTCCCCTGTTTCCTACCTGGATAATGCTAGTAGAGTTGTAATTTTTTTCCTGAATATCTACGGCCACTAATACAATGTCCTATGTTTTCTTTTTTTTCATAATTTAATTAGTAAATAAGATACGAACGTTCGAAAACCCCAAAAAAATGGCTAGATTTTCCGCTGTGTTCAAACATCCAGAAAACAGATTTAGCTACATCATAGTTTTTCAACCTTATTTTGCTCACCGCCCACTTTGAGAATATGTTTTTTTCTAGAGCCTGGAAAAAAGTACTTAAATCGGTTAAGTTTTGGAGAAGGAATCAGGGGACAACGAATCGTTGATTTTCTGCAGTTGTCTCTATCGCGTTCTGCGACAGCTATAGATAGAGAAAAGAGACAGCTATAGATATTACACGTACTTTTTTCATTTCTCTAGTCCCTGGTGTATCCTCTTAAGGTTTAAAAGTGCTTCAGAATGTTATATTGTACTGTACATAATATTTATTTTCGAATTGCCATATTATTTATTTAAGGATATTTGCTTGAAAAACAATATATTGTGTGTAAATTATGGTATTTAAATTATGTTATCCGCGTAATTTCTTGTGAATATGAACATTACACATCTTATGGAGGCACTTCACATGGCTATTTGAATTTGCGTATTTGATGCATTCGCCAAACAATCACCATGTGTAGATTGTATGTTTGGCAAAGTTTTGGCCTTACTTGCCTATTTAACAAATATGACCAATACCAAATACACGTATCCGTACCTTTGTCGGTTTTTGACGCGCACATCAAAGGAGTCAAATAGGCAAGTAAACAAAATCAAGTATAAGTTTGGTATTTGACGTCCTCCACGTATTTGCCTTTATTTGCTTGTTTGTGTTACATACGTCAATAATTTTGCCAAATGCAACAAATAGCCAATAGCAAATACAAATAGCCATGTGAAGTGCCTCCATTACACTTTTCCTTTTGTTTAGTTCTTAAGACGTAGTTCCATTAAATTCGGTACAGTAATATAATAGTATGTGAAAATCTGAACGTCGAAATCCAACAGAATATTAATAAATCAATAACGAATATGCACAATGCTCATAAATAAACACAAAAAAACGGTTCAGTCATTCTCAATCTAACAGTGCGTATGACTGAATGATTTTGATCTTTGTTTGGTACTTATTAGTTTAAGACCCGATTAATATAGAATCAATACTTTTATGTCGAAAAATAAGACCAGAGTTATTTTGGGATTACACAAACACTCGCGTTAAGAATAAATAAATAAAAAGTGTTTCTATATCATCATAATAATTTATACTTGAGGCGATTTGAAGCCGGCCTTCCATGAGGCTGTGGCATCATATCGCGGGCTTCAAGCCAGAAGGGCGTATAAAAAAGTATATTCGGCACATTCACGCCATCTTACTGATGCCGCTGCATTCCCATGGGAGCCGAGGAATCTCGTCTCGCGAACTGCGAAACTCGCCTGACTCGGTTGCTATCCTGTTACATGGTATCCTGGTAGATGGCGCTAGCACACTTCTAATACGTTAAGACGTTAAAACTTTAATCTTTATTTAAGATTGATATCTATTGCAGACTGATTTCTAAATATTCGCTGAACACAAGTTGCTGTACACCTATCATTTTAGCTTACCAATTAAATATTTCTGCTCACAACTATACTAATACTTTGCTAATCGTTTCAATAACACCCAAATAATATAATGTTGCAACAATATAGTGTCTGTTTGTATTATAATTATTTTCTACGTTCGTGATTGATAATGTAAATTTTAATTAACAGAATATAACACTGCAATGGAATTGTACATATTTTAAATAATATTATGCATACTAGAATTACAAAAAAATGCATTATTTTTATTTTGGCTGGTTTCTTTGGATACAAAATCATGGGGTATTTACTGAAGTCATACTAAATATATTTTACATTGCTGTCGTGCTAGTAGTAACTATTATTAGTACTACGGTTTTGTTTTGAATTTCAGCTTATTTATGTCGCTGACATAATCTATTATGTTTGTTTATATATTAAATAGTAGTTTAACTACAATGACAGTATCCTTATTATAGTAAAATCAAGTGAGAATCACAAACTATTTCTACTATTTCATATTGCCAAACTATAGGACGAATTTTTTAAATCTTAAATCTATCTGAAAAGCCTACACTGATAAATAAATTTTTATAAAATTTGGTATTTAAAAAGGCAGAAGGTATATTTTGAAGACGGACATTAGCCTGTGGGATATGCATGAAAACCTCAAAGAATACCTTTTGACCGGGCAATGTATAGTATGCACGGTCATGCTGTAGCTCACGTCATTTTAGCAGGCTGAGCATGGTTACTATAGAATGGTTTATTTTTACGGTAAAATAGACAAAGTTTGTCCCTAAAAACTGTCAGCGTTTGTACTGTAGTGGTGGTAAGCCTGCAGACGTTGGCTCGATTCAGTGTTCCGCTACAGGCTATTCGCCGCTGCAAGTTGTACCCTCCTGCCTCTTTTCACTTACAAACCGGCCGGTGCAGTCAGCTGAACCGCGTAAGGTCGCGTTATGTAAGGATAATATAACACATTTCGTGGTGTTTTTTCCTCAACACTCACGTGGGAACAGGTAGCGTCTAGTGTTTGACCTAATCTAGTTCTGGGGCAGACTCGTTTTACATAAATTATACAGGTTGTAACAAAACTAACTGATAATACTTTAGGATGTGTATGGGTACCCTTCGTTGAGTTCGATGTGAGAGTAGCAGTGCTGAAAGAGTAACTTTTTAAAAACTTTTATATGGAAAAATTAATGACGCAGGGACTCTTGCCCATACAAATCACAAAAAATGCTCTTCTGTATCTATTATGTAGTAATCTACATACAAAATGAGCTGTAGTGTATATACGGAACACATACACAACCTAAAGTATTATCACTTAGTTTTGTTATAATGTACATCATACTCAAATATCTGCAGTTGCTTTTACCACACATGTAATGTCGACTTTATCTATGATTATGGTTATTATCTATAGACGCATCAATATGGTAACACACACACATCACCACCTTGTTGCGAGTTAGCCCGGGTTTCGCCACAGTCTGTGAAGCCTGACCGGCCTCTGACCACGATCTTTTTCGCACGTTCTTGTCGTACGTGATCCACTTTTCATCACCAGTTATCAGTTTCTTCAAAAATGGTTCGGTTTCATTACGTCGTAATAAAGAATCACAAATGAGTACACGGTTCATTAGGTTTCTTTCAGTGAGCTCATGAGGCACCCAAATATCGCGCTTTGATACTGCATTAGGTCCATAAACATCACAAATATTTTTCGCGGCCTGTGTTGCATTTTTACCTTTTTTGTAATAAAATTTTAAAATATATCGAATTTCTTCATTAGAATCCAATGATGAAATGCTTAAACCAGATATGTTTGTAGTGTGTAAGCTCCTTTATATTACTGCTGACTGTATTGTGTAATATTAGCAATAGTAAGTAATAATTATAATTGATGGCATTCAATAAATGGCATTCGCACGGACAACACATTTTTGATTGGACTCCCAAGCCTCGCACATCTCATGGCGACCCTGCAACTGCGACTGAGCCTGCCTCTGCCTTCGAGCTGCTGTTCCAGCTGGTGAGCCGTATCTTTACTTTCTTTTAACAAGAAGACAATTATGGGTAAATCCCAAAGTAAGGTCATCGTTGCCCAGACCGCCTCGGGAGGTAACAACATGCGTGAGGAGCTAAGGAAACAGACGGTCCGTCGGCTCGTTCAAGGAGCCCAAAACCCAGCCTTCGCAGCGGATTCATCGGTGTAATCTGTATACAGCATCGAAAGTCAAGTGAGTGATATCATAGTGTAGTGATGATGATGAGTAATTATTAAAACTCGGTAATTAAGTGTCCGTAAATGTGCGCATGACCCCGATCGGAGCGATATTTTGCCGCGTCAGTGCAAAATAATACTTAATAAGTAATAAGTTCTAACTGTTAACTAATAAGTTAATATTAACACTAAATAAATGTATCGATGGGTTTGTACCGATAAATTAATTAATTATAAAATAAAATTAATAATATAATGTTTTGTCCTTGCTAAATGGAGGACAAATTATTAGAATTATACATTAAATTAGATGAAATTAAGGAATATATTTGCAAATTGGGACCTAAAAGACGTACGGGACCCACCTATGAATTAAAAATAAATGAAGTCAATTCGCTTAATAATAAGTTTGAGGAATGTGTGCAACTTTTGCCTTCGTCTGTATCTAAAGAAATTTTAGGTATTTGTATAAATATAAGAAAAGTTTATTCTAAGATTTTAAGTTATAAGATTCCCGAAAAAATGTCGGAAAATGTTTGCTTGAAAACGGCGGTAAGCCTATTACCGAAGATGAATGGTGACGAGTCCGTCACTCGAGAGCTTATTGATGCTATAAAATTATATAGTTCTATGATTTCTAATGATGGTAAGCAGTTACTCATTAATTTCATCTTAAAAACGCGCATTTCAGATAGTGCCAAAATGAGACTTAAGACGGAATATGCCGATATAAATTCTTTGCTAAAAGATATGCGTTCTAGTTTACTGACAATCAAGTCAGACACATCTCTGCAAGCCCAATTACAAAGTGCCAGGCAAGGGAACAAATCGATCAAAG
Source organism: Aricia agestis (assembly GCF_905147365.1). NCBI lineage: Eukaryota > Metazoa > Arthropoda > Insecta > Lepidoptera > Lycaenidae > Aricia > Aricia agestis. Next base: position 412,672 of record NC_056417.1, read on the forward strand.
AGTTTGGTAACGAAATTGAGCGACTTTTTGTTGACCTTACTATTTCTCAAGCTAACAATGACCCTGATGCGTACAAAATACTGCGGCCCGTGAACGAGAAAAATGCAATAAAACGTTTTTCGGACGGGTTGCAAAGCCAACGGTTAGGAACAATTATTGCGGCCCGAAATTTTTCTCAGTTAAAGGATGCCATTCGCGCAGCTGAAGACGAGACTAGTTCTCGCCCAGAACAGATCGCATCCTACTCGAAATCTAGGAATTATAATTCATTTAGAGGTCGAAATAATTATAATCGTTTTTAAAATTATCTTCCTAGACCTATGCATAATAATAGTTATTTTAATACAAATAAAAATAATAATTTTAAGCATAATACATTAAATGGCAATAATTATAGACCGCATTCGTCTTACCGGGGAAGGTACGGTCAGCAAATTCGCGGCCGTGGCTCGCAATATAATAATAGAAGGCATAATAACTCAAGGCCAATTAATTATTTTGTAGAAAATAATTCAAGTTTAGATTCCTCTTCAACTAATAAACAGAGTGAATCAAAATTTTTTCGTTAATAACCCTTCAATTTTGACATGCGATAGCATTAATTATGTTAAGTTAGCTGTAGGAATAAATAGTATAGAATGTTTAGTTGATACAGGGGCCTCTTTACTTGCTATTAAGAGGATACCACAGCGGCTAGAGAAATGAAAAAAAAGTGCGTGTAATATCTATAGCTGTCTCCCTTACCTCAAGCCTATACCGCAGAACGCGATAGAGACAACTGCAGAAAATCCAGAAAATCAACGATTCGTTGTCCCCTGATTCCTTCTCCAAAACTTAACCGATTTAAGTACTTTTTTCATTAAAGATTAAAAAAAGGCTTGAGCTGTGTTCCTATGTTTTGCTTTTTTTGTATAATCTATCCAAATCTGTTTTCTGGACGTTTGAACACAGTGGAAAATCTGGCCATTTTTTTGGGTTTTTGAACGTTTATATCTTATTAAATAATTAAATTATGAAAAAAAAGAAAACATAGGGACATTGTATTAGTGGCCGTAGATATTCAGGAAAAAAATTATAACTCTACTAGCATTATCCAGGGAGGAAACAGGGGACAACGTTTGTATGGAAAAAATGGCGGTGTGGAATCCTCTTAAGTTAGAATTTTTAAGGAAGAATAATAATAATTATGCAATATATAATTGTGACGTTAGTGTCAATGGAATAGGTGGTAGTTTGAATGCTGAAGGTTTTGTTTACTTAGATTTGGAGTATAATAATTCTATTTTTAGACAAAAATTTTTTATATTTCGTAATTTACCATGTAGTGCTATAGGTATTTTAGGACAGGATTTTTTGAAAAAATATTCAGGTGTTATTAATTACGGTAATAATAATGTTAGTTTAAGTTTAAGTTACAACGAAGGTGTACATATACCTTTACAATTTTACGAATATTCTTACTCTATGAAAATATCGCCGCGTTGCGAAATGATAAAGTATATTCCAGTTAAAGTGAATTATGATTGTGTGGTGTTACCTAAGCAATTAAAAGAGGGTATTTTTATGGCGAGTGTTGTAACTACTCCCAAAAATGGAAAAATTCCAGTTCGTATTTTGAATACAACGGATGAAGAGGTTGATTTAAATTTATCGGATATTGATATTGATAGGTTAGATAATTATAATTATTGTAATTTTGACGATTCTAATATATCTGTAGAACGTATTAAGAAATTATTTACGATGTTGAAGCTTGATTATTTAAATGAAGAAGAGCAACTTGCCATAGAACAAATATGTGCAAAGTTTGCTGATGTCTTTTATTTACCTGGCGATAAATTAACGTGCACTAATGTATATAAACAAAAAATTACTTTAAAAGAAAACGTTGCCCCAGTTTATAGGAAGCAATATCGAATACCATTCGCTCAAAAGGAAGAAGTTAATAGGCAAGTAGGAGAAATGTTACAAAATAATATTATCGAGGAGACTAGTAGCGACTGGTCTAGTCCTCTGATTCTCGTACCGAAAAAAGTTGATAGATCTGGTGAGCGTAAATGGCGTGTAGTAGTAGATTATAGGCAGTTGAATGAATGTATTACCGATGACAAGTTTCCGTTACCTAATATTAACGAAATCTTAGACTCTTTATCGGGTACTATGTATTATAGTCACTGTGACCTTTCACAAGGTTATTATCAGTGTGAACTTGATGAAGACTCAAGAAAATATACAGCTTTCACTACTGACAAGGGACAATACCAAATGTGTCGTTTACCGATGGGATTCAAAATTAGTCCCGCAGCTTTTAGTAGATTGATGACCGTAGCGATGTCTGGTCTTAATTTCCAAAAATGTTTGATTTATCAAGACGATTTAGTTATTTGGGGTAGAAATATTCATGAACATAATGCTAATTTAATTTCATTGTTTTCTAGGTCGAGAAGTACGAATTTAAAACTTAATCCTGAAAAGTGTGAATTTTTAAAATGACAAATATTGTATTTAGGACATGTCATATCTTCCGATGGTATTTTACCAGACCCAAATAAAACTAGTGTAATAAAAAAAATTCCTAAACCATGTAATGTCGATGAGGTTAAGAGATTCGTAGCTTTTGCTAATTATTATCGTAAGTTTATTCGTAATTTTGCAGAAATAGCAATTCCGTTAAACAAATTATGTCGAAAAGGAATTAAATTTGAATGGTCAGAAGATTGCGAAAATTCATTCAAAATTTTAAAAAACTCTTTGTCCAATCCACCTGTATTAGATTATCCAGATTTTTCACAACAAAATAAGTTTATCCTACAAACAGATAGTTCAGGATTTGCTATAGGTAGTTATATGCAATTCGAACGGTAAACCGGTTGCATATGCTAGCAGAAGTTTGAATAAAAGTGAATTAAATTACCCAATTATAGAAAAAGAATTATTAGCAATAGTCTGGTCAATAAAATATTTTCGTCCTTATTTATTTGGAAGAAAGTTTACAGTGAAAACGGACCATAAACCATTAATTTATTTATTCAATATGAGAGATCCATCTAGCAGATTGACTAAATTCAGACTATGTTTAGAAGAATATGATTTTGACGTTGAGTATGTAAGAAGTAAGGAGAATGTAGCTGCAGATCCATTGTCCAGAGTGAATGTGTCAATAAAAGATTTGAAAGAGATGCATGAAAAAATTGTGTGTGTTATGACGAGAGCGCAAGCGAGACGTATGAATCAGAATGAAAGTAAGCCGGAATTAGACTCAAAGAATTCAAAGAGCGTTAGGCCTGATTAACCTAAACTCGTTGAAGTTCTCAAGAAACGTGACAATGACTACGAATTCGTGATTTTTTCGGATAGAGACGTACGAAAATATTTGAAAAGATATAAAGATGAGATTATTTACTCGAGTAAGAAAATGATATTATTTTTGAGAAAGTTGAATTTGTTATTCACAAGCCAAAGCTCTTTGTCGACAATATCACGAGATGAATTGTTGAAAGAATTGGTAAAGTTATGTGAAAATTATAACATAGATGAAGTAGTAATGATAAAGAATGATTTAAATAAGGATTTAATTGAATGGCTAGCTAGTTACATGAAAAGTAATAAAGTTTATAAAGGACCAAAATTTTGTATTCTACGAGATGTATGTAGGATTGATGATAGTGATCAAAAAAAGGTGATACTGAATGAATTTCATTTATTACCTACAAGTGGTCACGCGGGTATACGAAGAATGGTGAATAATATAAAAAAGTATTATTATTGGTCAAGTATTGAAAATGATGTTAAAAAATATGTGGAAAAATGTAAGAAATGTCAGTCACAGAAGTATACAAAGTTTATTAAAGAACCTTTAACATTAACTTCGACAGCGAAGTCATCTTTTGAAAAAGTTTATTTAGATTTAGTAGGACCTCTTGATAGGGATGATGACAATAACACTTATATTTTAACTTTACAATGTGAATTAACTAAATACGTGGAAGCGTATCCATTGAAAAATAAGTCTACCAGAGAAGTAGCCAGAGCTTTTGCAGAAAATTTTATTTTACGTTACGGAATTCCATATGAAATTGCTACAGATAGAGGTACAGAATTTATATCGAGCACAATGCAAGAACTTTTGAAAATTTTAAATATTAAACAATTAATGTCTACTGCATACCATCATGAGAGCATAGGTGCGTTAGAAAATAGTCATAAAATGTTAGGCGCATACTTGCGAATACAAACTAATAATCAGCCATCTTCATGGGGCTCTTGGGTACAGTTTTGGTGTTTTTCATACAACACTACTGTGCACACTGAGACACAGTATACACCATTTGAGTAAGTATTTGGTCAAGTATGTCGCATACCCACTAGTTTAACAAATAATGTTGATATTTTATATAATCATGATAATTACCCTTTAGAATTTAAATTTAGATTACAAAGAGCACAGAACGATGCTAGAAATAATTTAATTAACTCGAAACTTAAACGTAAAATAAAATATGATTATCATATTAGTCCAATATTGTACAAACCTGGAGATAAACTTATGTTAAAGAATGAAACTGGTACTAAATTAAATACTTTGTATGATGGTCCATATGTTGTAGTCAGTGATAATAGACCAAATGTAACTATTTTAAAAGATGGAAAAGAAGTTACTGTTCATAAAAATAGAACTAAACCTTGTTACGAATAATAATATTTATAAAAATTGTCTTTATTGAATTTTGATGGAATATTGTGTTTAAAAAAAAAGTATGGATTATTTTTTTTTTTTTTTGGGGGGAGATGTAGTGTGTAAGCTCCTTTATATTACTGCTGACTGTATTGTGTAATATTAGCAATAGTAAGTAATAATTATAATTGATGGCATTCAATAAATGGCATTCGCACGGACAACACATTTTTGATTGGACTCCCAAGCCTCGCACATCTCATGTTACTACCGTGCGCGTTGTGAAGCTTCGAATACGGCCCAATTGGGCCGTCTGTTGTTTAGTCTGCATCGAGCGCAGTCACGAATGTGCCGCGTCTTTTTTTACCTAAATAAATTCAAAATGACGTCGTGCGTGTATCGAAAATGTACCAATTATGACTCGAAAGTAAACAAAACACATGGAATCTCTTACCACATGTCTTGATTGCAATAAATACCTCGATTATTTACATTTTCAATTATTTTTTCGAACAATCTGGAAAAAATCGAATTTTTGTTACAGCTCAGGCGAAGAAAGAGCCAGCGATACGATTCGACGTTTAAAAATAGAACTGTCTCTTTTACGTAAATGGTTTTTCGTATCTTTTGTTTCACTCATCTGTCAAATTTGTCAATGTCTGCAATTTTGAATTTAAAAATTGTTCGGAAGAGATTTAAGCCGGAAAATAGTATGGACGTAACATATCTGTATAAGTACAATATCATTGTTAGAATTACTCATTTTAACAATAAGGAAAACAAATGAAAATCTCACATTTACCTAATTTGAATTTGGAATTGTCATCTGTAAAATTAAAACTTTTTAATGATACCAAAATCAGCCAGATACAATTGGTATAGCCCAAGAGATTTTATGTCAATTTCATACAATATACTATAATGCGAAAAGACTTTTTCCTCAACCTATAGATGGGGAAGACCATTTAACACAATATTTCCTCGTTATAATAATAGACTGGGCGTGTGGTTTTAGTTTTAGTACCCACAAATGTTGTTCAAATTGAAATTATTTTGTGGTAGTGCATTTGGTGACGTTAAATCCATACTTACATACTAATACTACTACTACTAATGAACGCCTCCGTGGTCTAGTGGTACAGAGCGCGGCTCTTGACTCGGAGGTCGTGGGTTCGATTCCCGCGTTGGAAACATGTTATTTCCAAGTTTGGTAAGGACAATGCAGGCTGATCACCTGATTGTCTGACAAGTAAGATGATCCATGCATCGGATGGGCATGTAAAAAGTCGGTCGGTCCTGCGCCTGATCTCTCGCCGGTCGTGTTGGTCTGCCGTCCCACTGGATTATGAGACTAAAGGAATAGAGAGTGCTCTTGTGTACTGCGCACACACTTGGGCACTATAAAATTACTCCTGCGTAGCTGGCCTGGTTTTAATGAAACTGACCACCGTCACCAAAACCGGTGTGGGAGCTATTATAATAATAATAATAATAATAATAATAATAATCATTTATTTCGGACAACACATACATAAGCATTAGTTATTAAGTTAGTAACAATTTTTCTTAGACTAAGTTAGTAGTGTTAGTGGTAGTGTTAGTTTTGTTAGTTACAATATTTTATCTTAAAAATTATGTTAGTAAGGTTAGTTGTTTTCATATTTCATAATAAGTTGCACCTAGCTTGAGGCGCATGCAGGCCTATCCAATGCCGCAGCAGTGGGGAGTCCCACCTGCATGCCAACGCGCTTAGGATAGTGTTGGGGCTTGCCTGGAGCCTGTTCATCAACGATGCGCATCTTTTTCTAACGTTTGCATAAAAGTCATCAACGCGCGCCTCCGCAAACATGCCGGATGCGCTACAAAACCTGGGCAGCCGCATCACTACCCTAAACGCGTCATTATATTGCACGCGTAGCGCGTTGTATGCCCTCTGCGTATAGCTGGTCCAAAGGCTGCACGTGTAAAATGATTGGCAATAAGCCTTAAACAGAGTTATTTTTACTGGTTCACTACAACGCGCAAACCTTCGGGCCAGCATATTACAGCGGACAGCCAACGCCCTACGCTTCCGCTCTAAGTCTAGATTATCACTTAAGTTGTCGGAGACCCAGTGGCCAAGATATTTAAACTTTGTTACCATATTCAGTGGTGCATTACATAACGATAGAGGTTGTTTATGTTCGTAGATTTTATTACCCGACTTAAATATCATAAATTCGCTTTTATTTGTGTTGTATCGAAGACCATGGGCCTCCGCATAACGTTCGCATATTCTCAGCAGCTTTCTTAAACCTTTCATTGAGGGGCTCAGCAGAACCATGTCATCTGCGTAGCTGATGTTGTTGACACATACACCAGCCACGTGACACCCAATTCTGGTACTGCTGAGCTCCTCAATGAGGGAGTTTATGTACAAATTAAAAATACGAGGCGAGCTGATCCCCCCCTGTCTCACACCGCACTCCAGACCAAAGGCATCCGAATAGGTATTAACCCACCTAACCACGTTTTCCTGATTACCGTACCAGAATTTAAGAAGCGAGATAATATCATCTGTTACACTAGTATCACGACGTAATTTTTCTCACAAAATATTATACGACACCATATCGAACGCCTTTGATAGGTCTAAATAGCAGACATAGACTGGCGTTTTTCTTGCTGTGTAATATTGGACAGTTTGCTTGAGACACAGTATCGCAGTTTCGGTTGATAAGCCTGGTCTAAAACCGAATTGGGCATCATTTAGTTTTATGCCATTGCTCAGCTGCTTGTCGAGCAAACTGTCCAATACCTTAGCAGTGACTGTCGCTAATGAAATAGGCCTGTAATTAGACATGTTTGCCACATCGCCAGTTTTGTTCTTTACAATTGGTACAACAACGGTATACATTCGGTCTTTTGGTAAATAAGAATGTCCCACACATATCGTGAATAACATAGTCAATACTCGATATAAGTGAGGACCTGCGTATTGCAGATGTTCAATGCTGAGACCGTCGTGGCCAGGAGATTTACCTCTAGTCATATTTTTAACCACACTAGCCACATCTTTGGCAGTAAAGTGTGTAACCCAGTCATCCACGGCGGCCTCAGCATTCAACGTCCACTGGGCTGATGATGATGATGATGACAGTGGAGATTCCATCCTAAAGTGGGTTCTAAAAGCATTTGCTATCTCAACTGCATCATATTTGTCAGCGACGCAGACGGGAGCACACGAACCTGAATCTAACTCTTTCGTACATTTCCAAAATTTACTAAAATTTCTACCAGAGTGATGCTTGGCGATGGCATCCATTTTTACTTTATGCTCATTATTCTGGCACCACTTAAGTTTGGTCTTGAATATTTTACGAGATTCTTTCAAATTTTCGTAAACATAACCACAATCGGGTTTATTGTGGGACAACCATAGCTTATACCAGTGTCGAGCTCTCCCGTGTGCCTCCCTGACATAATCATTCCAGCCTGTGACATGTTTAAATTTATGCTTAGCATTTTTTAAATTACTGCTTATTGAGGCGTCTGTTAAGATCTTAATTATCCTTTTATACATGATATCTATATCCATTTTACATTTTAAATTACTACACCTCTTATCAGCACAATCATGAAATTCCAGTGGAAAATGAAAGTCTTTTAAATCATCATTACATTTGTCAAAGTAACTATTTATTTCAGAAGCATTTCTGCGGCCCCAAATTATTTTATTATACAAATTATGTTTTGTATGAGACTGCGAAACCTTAGCTTGAATTAAGTCCAGGTTACATTCAATCATAAGAGGTAAATGATCAGACCAATAAGTGTCCTTCAACACTGACACACCGCGTATTGTTTGTCGCGCAGCACTAGTGACGAGACAATGGTCTAGCCATCGTCTACAGCCATGAGCGTCACTAATAAAAGTGTACGTGTCACTGTCTAGTAAATCCATGTCCACACACGACCACGACTGATCGAAACAAAAGCTCGAAAGTTCATTGGCAAATAACTCACCTGGGTGGGCGTTAAAGTCACCAAGCACGTAAACGGATTCGACATCGTTACCTTCGATAATTGCACAGATTTCACTCAAACACTGGGTGAACTCTAATAAATTGTCACTGGAGTCCGTAGGCATGTACACCGAGAATATTAAAAGCGATTCGTTTTGCACTTGAATTTTTATTGCAGCTAGTCGTATACTATTACACGTCACTACCGATACACACGGGAACGTAGACTTTTTCCACAGTATAGCTACACCGCCGTATGGTCTTCCGCGTAGTATACCCGCCGACGTGTCCACCGCCGATTTTCCAGTGAACGAGAATTCACGGTCTATAGTACCTAAATATTGCAAGTCGTGTGGTAGACTTACATACTAATATTATAAATGTGAAAGTGTGTCTGGTCCGTGTGTCTGCTACTTTTCACGCCCAAACCGCTGAACCGATTTTGCTGAACTTTGGTATGGAGATACTTTCCGGGATGGAAAGGACAAAAATGCTTCTTAAATCGAAAAAATGTACGGTTCCCGTGCGATAAAGGACCATATGTGCGACAGTTGTAGATTAACATCTTATTTATAGTAAATTCAATGGAATATTTAAAATACACCACGCAGTAAGTAAAAACTACAGAAAATTAGAAATTGTACAAAATAATAATAAAAATTTATTCAACACATACACATTAAAATAATGGCAAAAAATAATGGCAGATCATACACAATAATATTTAATAATATAAATATTCTCTAAAAAGTCTCATTTTAAAAAACTCTAAAATTATTATCATTCAATATTAAAACAGCCTCAAACAAGTCGACCGTGCCGTTTAAACTTTAAACTACGGGTCTTATTTAACAGATTTATTAGAACGGGTGACGAAGGCTATATTTTAATAAGCCTAGTTAAAATTTAGTTTTGAATTTTGACCTCATTATTTTTTTTACCAAATGTAAATCGGTAAGGTAAAAATAAAATATTTTATAGTCTAGTAACACCTGATCAAAACCAGATGACTGCAGAATATTATGATGTGACTGTCTCCGTCACTCTCCGCGTAGCGAGAGAAAGTTGTGCGTAGCGGCCCGCCCGTAGCCGCCGCGTACCACCGCTACACTCGTAGACGCGCTACGAACTACTAAACTTGTACACTGTACCATCGAGGAAATTGATTTTAGGCAGTTGACAGACCAACCTCATTTGGTCGGCTCATGTCAATTTAATGTTAATAATTGCGGTCTGTCGGCTGCGGTCATAAAGTTAATATACCTAGCGGAATAGAGCAACAATCTCGAGCTGTCAAACGATACCGAAATTGGTTTACATCTGTGTGTTAAAATATTATGTGTACATATACACTTACACAAGCATGATTGAACATGAATTCTATGAGACTAAATTGTCAACGTGCCGATAAGTGCCGACTGGAAGACAAAAGAAGAGTTCTCCTGTCATGTATCACACGTCTCTTTTTACCCCGCAGTGTTACTGATAGTGACATCTCTCTTGCTCAGGCCTTTGTTTCTCCATTCCGCTAGGTATATTAACTTTATGGCTGGGGTTGACGTAACGCGACCAAACTACGTGGGACCCCCATCTGCCTAGGAATCAACTTCTCTGATATTACATACTAGAAAAGTTGCTATAATATCTAATATATAAAATTCTTGTGTCACAGTGTTTGTGCGCGAACTCCTCCCTCCATAACGGCTCAACCGGTTTTAATGAAATTTTGTATGTGCATTCTTAGGCCTGAGAATAGGTTTTTATCTACTTTTTATATTTATACTAGAAAACATTTCTATGGCTAAACAACGTTTGCCAGATCAGCTCAGTATCATATTATTATTATAATTTATACATACTAGAGATCGCCCAATGGTCGAAATTCGACCTTACTTGCAACGACATTAGGTCAGCTACCTATATTTTGTAAAAAATATTGACTTCATCATAGTTTTTTTAATTCTTGTCTCTGGGGCTCAGCTGATCTCAGACTGGCCGATTAAGCATTGTCTAATAGTATCTAAAATTAAATAAAAAAAAAAACAATAATCCATTTTCAATTTGTCAACTTGTCAACAGACTTCAACCATAAATAAAAGAGTATAATTCGTATGTATAGCCTTGCCACTCAAAAATCTGTCATTTTTCCTAGTAGTAGTGTCGTAGTGTGTGTAACGTTTTATTTGTTAAAAATATATATGATTAAAGCATAATTTTAAAATAATATTAGCTCGATGCACTCCTTCACCATATAAACTATAACTGTGCAAAATTTCATGCACCTACGTTTCCCCATTTTTCGTAAAAATGGTTACAAAGTTTTTCTCTCACGTATTAATATATAGATTTCATTACTGTATAATTATCATTACTGTATAATTATCATTACTGTTTTACAGATAACAATAATACAACAAACCCTTCCCCCTTCAAAAACGCAAAAACGCTCAAAATTCTCTACTGTTCCTACGTCAGACCCCATTTAGAATATGCCAGCCAGGTATGGAACCCATGCTACGATAAATATATTACGCGGATCGAGAATATACAAAGGCGATTTATGCGATACCTATGCTTCAAAGAGCGTCCGTGGCCTAATGGGCAGACCTTCGGTTCGCACTCCTAGAGGGTGCAGGTTCGAACCCGGGTGGAGGCGTGTACCTATGAGACATTTTCTGATCTCAAGTACATAATACGGACGCTCGTACGGTGAAGGAAAACATCGTGAGGAAACCCGCACATACTTGGTCCCAGACGTATTGACTAGTTCTTTCCTCTGGACTAGGCCGAATATGATGCGAGAATGCCGTATGCGCTTGGGCAACCATACGGACATTTAAAAATCTTGTCCCAGGCACTACAGTATTTGAGAAGTGGTTACTTCGCTCTGAAAAATACTGTATAAATCATCCAAAACGGATGTAAAGGCCTAGATTTTATGCTTCAAACTTAAAATATACTATAACTCTGATAACTACCTTTCTCGTTGACTGTCCTGACTTTCTCAATAAAGTAAACTTTTATGTACCGACTACGTAGATATAATCCACCACTGGCTATCCCATGTTACAATTCTAACTATAGGCGTAACTCCTGTCTAGTGCGAGCTTATTTTAATAATGTCTGTAAAAAATCTCATTTGATCCTTATACATTGCGGGCCAAGAATGCAAGATATAAACTCAACCTTAACTTCTTCGATTAATATTTAACTGTTCTATTTTCTTAAGCATCATTGTACCATCGAGGAAGTTGATTCCTATGCAATTGACAGACCAACGTTATTTGGTCGAATATATCAATTCAATGTTAATTGTGATCTGTCAGCTGGGTTTGACGTAACGCAACCAAACTACTTAGGTCCCCCATTTGCATAGGAATCGACTTCTCTGATAGCACATTGTAGGCTTAGTCTTATAACTTCTTTAAAGAATTTTGTTTGTTGTTGTAAAAATCATGTTTGTTTGTTAGTTCTTCTTTGTTAATGGTGAAAACTTATCATTGGCTTCTTGTTTTACCTATACTATAACTATTTAAGTAAAATTATAAGCTGTTGGTTTTCGAATATTAGGTAAATAAATAAATAAACATTTTATTAGATAGAATTTATGTATCGCATATCACCTAAAACTACTAGTAGTATAGAAATACTGATGAAATTAGGCTCAGATGTAAACTGCGGAGAATAAACAATGAAATTTCCTGCTTACGGTCGCGGTATTTGCTTAAAGCACATTTAATACTTATGTCATTAGCGTAACGTAATAATATTTTTAGAGTCTCGTTATGTTAACAACTTTTAAAATATAATATCTTAATTAGACTTAGAAGGTAATATTTTTATCTATATTTTTACGTCACGTATAATACAGTATGTACGTTAAACTATCTACTTTTCAGGGTTCAAGATGTATACGATAAAATAATATAAAATGTTGACGTACCAGAGATTAGCTTCTAAATATAATACACTCGCGCACACACTGATAAGATTGTACATAATTATCTTACACGCGTCTGTATATATTTAGATTACAATTTTGGACACGTTCTATACTTTTTCACATAATAATATAAGTATTGTTTCTTAAACATCGTATTCACAGATACAGGGTACGTAGACACCTTTTCATCATTCGATTACATTTTTGATTTGCGATGCCATCGTTAAAATGTTAATTCGGCATACTGCATGAAATGAGCTAACGGATCGCCCGATGGAAAGTGATCGCCGTCGCCCACGGACACCCAGAATACAAGAGTAGTGGCCGGTGCGTGGTGACTGGTGACACAGACTGTCTGTAGTTTGGTGACTCGTTTCCTCAGCATGTGCTCAACTTTAATAAAATGCAGAACTTTCGGGCATATACGTGGGAGAGCCATGCTTCGGCATGAATGGGCCGACTCGACCGGAGAAATACCACGTTCTCACAGAAAACCGGTGTGAAACAGCGCTTGCGCTGTGTTTCGCCGAGTGAGTGAGTTTACCAGAGGCCCAATTCCCTTCCCTATCCTCCCCTATTCCCTTCCCTTCCCATCCCTACCCTCTCCTATTACCCTATTCCCTCTTAAAAGGCCGGCAACGCACCTGCAGCTCTTCTGATGCTGCGAGTGTCCATGGACGACGGAAGTTGCTTTCCATCAGGTGACCCGTTTGCTCGTTTGCCCCCTTCTTTCATAAAAAAAATACGATCCTAAGTTAAAAACCGAATCGAAAATCCTTGAATGTACCGGAAACAATTAAAATATTGTCCTTATTTTAACATTCTACTTGTAAAACCTGATACAACGACATTGAAGGAACACTACACATTTTAAGATGCTGTATCCGATATACGCGGCTGTTATAAACAGTATGCACTGTGCTTCGTAACACGTGCAAAGTGTGGTATGTTTTGTAGACTTTGGTAATAGCTGAGAGTGGCTGGGAGTAGTTCGGAACTTGAAAAACTTACCTTATATCTACCCTTATACTGGGTGTAACAAAAACAAGTGATAATACTTTAGGGTGTGTACATGGGGAAACTCGTGACACTCGGGCCCTTGCCCATACAAAAGTGAAAAAAAAATTTGGTCTTTCAGCGCTGCTACTTTCACAGTGAAATCTCTACAAGGAACATGTACACACCCTAAAGTATTATCACTTGTTTTTGTTACACCCTGTATACAATCGAATATTATTCCTTAATCCTTAGTTATTTTGTTATAATAAAAAATACGTACGGCACTCGGGGACTGCCGCAGTAAAACTAATGCATTTTATCGACTTATGCAATTATAATTCGCATACGTCTAGTCGCACGCACACAAACACCGCGCCGAAGTGTAGCATCGCTACACTGCTGTGCCGGTCGGAGTGGGGTTGTGTTAGGTTTATTACGCGCCGCGCTCAAAACTCTCGATGAAAGCTATGCAATTGCTTAAATATTTGAATTGAGTTTTACTTTTCTTGTCGCGGGTGAGCGAGTTGCTCGTTATTTGCCGAAAAATTATATATTGTAGTAAAAATAAATACTTTAATACTCACTGAAGACCCGGTTGGGGCTATGCCATTTGTTTGTTTAGAGCTATTGAATTAAATTTTAATTATATTTAATCGCTCTTTAGAACCAAAGTGGTATTTATAAAACGATGACTGATTAAGTAATTATTTTTGTTTACAAACTAAATGTAGCGACTCAATTAAAAATCTTAATGACATGAAAACTATTTTCACAAAAGTTCTATTGTTGCGTTGCCAACAATTCAGAATTTAGTTATTTATGGTCATTTGTAAATGTCTAATTTTAATAAAAATAAGAAAATAAAATAACAGCGTTTATTCTAAAATATTTTTCACAGTCTCTATCTTCGAGAAACAGGAATGTAGAGTATGAAATTAATCATATTCTTAATTCTTATTATTGAGAAGGAGAGCAAGTCAATGCAATAATTAACTTTTTCCGTTAATTGTATAACAGTCAATTTAATCAGGCATTGTGATAACAACCGCTTTGATAACGAAATTTTTTTACAAAAAAATATAATTAATTATTATTAGTAATTAGTGGTACAATGGGTAAATATTTTATCGACTTTCGATTTCATTTGACTGAGTGCTAATTATTTTAAATTTTATTAATGTATGTTATAATATAACTAGCTTTATATCGCGGCTTCGCCCGCGTAAATCAGGATTCCCTACTGGACTCTCTAACGTCCGGACTCAGAGATATTTAATGATGATTAAACTTCAATTTAATGAAGAGTTTGACCGTTTGATCAAACATTATTTAGACTTTTAAATAAGTATACGAGGTGTAATAATTATAAAGATGTACAATGCTTATCATCATCATAAGCTTTTGTTGTTATTGAGTGTCTAACTGTGAAAACGTGTAAATGGTGCTAAGTGTTTTTGTAGTATTTAAGATTGTAAATCAAATCACTGTATGTTTTCCTGATAAAATAAAATAAATTATACAAACGCACATAGTAGAGAGTAGAGACTGGGTGATGAGCTGACTCACAGCCGGCGACGTACTGTCTACTTATCAATAATTAGTGTAATATTTTATATTAAACACTTTAATTTTAGTTGGTGTTAAATAATAAAATAATAACTCGAAAAAATATGACGTATAGTGTACAGTGTACTCTACCTACTCGTGCTAACTCACCTTCACTCGGCATAGAGCTACTGTAGGACACTTGTAGAGACATCGCAGCAGTAGAGTCACTCGGAAGGCACCTCGCGTATTTGTAAACAAAAATTAGTAAAGAGAATCTGTCGCGGGCGGAGGACACCGCGGCTTGTAAACAAACCTCTTGGCGGGCGCGGCGCGGCGCGGCGGCGGCGGCGGGCGGCGGGCGCGCGGCGGGCGGCTCATTCCGCCGCGGTCCGCCGAGACGAGCGCACGCCGCCATGATCGACTACGCGCGCCCCTTCGACCAGACCATGTGCGAGTACCTGCCACCCACGCCGCCGGCGCCCGCGCGCCTCGACGACTTCCAGGTGTTCAAGAAAGTGTCCTACGCGTACGACGCCTACTACCGCCCCTACGATGGCTACGAGCCCGATGTCGAGGCGGCCGGCGTCTACCACAGTCTCGTCGCGCCGCGTGAGCACCGCCCCGACCAGTGGCGGTACCGCGTCGTCGCCGTCTGGACCGAGGAGGACACCATGGCCTGGGTGATCGACTGCGCCGTCTCGCACGGCTACAACGAGTACGACGTGCCCGTCCACAACTTCAGGGTGCCGGGGTCGGAGCTGCGCGGCATGCGGCGCGAGGAGGTGGCGCAGCGCATGGCGCACCCGCGCGTCGACCCGCTGCTGTCGCGCAGCATCGCCGACACCGTGTTCGAGGTGCTGCGCGTGCGGCTCGGCGAGGAGATGCTGCGGCCGACGTACCGGTACGAGGAGTACCCCAACCCCGAGTCACAGGTGCTCGACCTGGACACCGTCAACCACCGCGGCCAGTACGCGCCGTACGGGGCGAGCGAAACGAGCTTCGCGCAGGCGGACTCCAGCGACGACGCCGAGGATGTGTTCCGGTCGTCGGAGACGGCGTCGCCGGACGCCAGCGACGAGAGCAAGTCGGGCGACGAGGAGGACAAGCGGCGCGTGTTCAAGCGGCCCCCCGGCCGGCCGAAGGGCACGGGCCGCAAGGTGTGCAAGCGCCCGCGCAGCGTCTCCGTGCCCGAGTTCCTGCGGAACCTGCTGTTCGACGAGAAGTACTGCCCCTCCATCATCAAGTGGGAGGACCACTCGCAGGGGAAGTTCAGGTAGGTGTCTGTGTGCAGTTTCTGTCGTGGTGTAATGTTAGTGTCGTGCTCTCCTGTATATAATGCCGTATACATCACGTCCGCGGCCGCACGTGGACCGTTGTGATCGATGGTCATTATGCATCGTTAAATCTCTAGTTCTAGGAATTGCTCGTGTTGCTTTAGCGCCGTAATTAACTTCCAAGTAGTCGGTTTCGCACGACTATAAACATAAATTGGTATCATTACTATTACCATTGAATAATGATTTCGATCGTCTCTATATTCTACTAGATACTCGTAACGACGTAATTATAAAAAAATGTGATGTTGAGGTGTCACTCGTTTTATAATTGATCGCAGTTTAAGCAGCTCTTAAAATTATGTAGCAACAGTTGGTACAGCTTAAAATGTAGAGTTTTTGTAAACACGATACCAAACATTAAATACAAAATAACAGATAAATCGAGGACCATAATATTATTAATAAAATAAATAAAAATCTAGCTTAATGCTTTGGACTAAAAAATTTCAGAACCGAAGAAACGTATGAATTTCCAAAACAAATACCTAATAGAATGTCGGATCTCAAGAATTGATGGCGAACGTCGCGTCGCACAGTCCATACATTATTTATTTATGTCTAGTCTAGAATCTAGATAATTTGGGACATAAAAATTCTAGCTACGGTGTTGTGACCTAGGTCATGTATCACGTGTACAGTGTACGGTGTAGGATGTATGAGGAAAACGCGACTTTATGAGAGGTAATAGCACTACACCTGTTTAAGCCTTCATACAATCTGAATGAATGTTTTATTAAGGAAAAATGGTTACTGTTTAACGTTTTTAGAGTTTCGTACCCAAAAGGTAAAAACGGGACCCTATTACTAAGACTTCGTTGTCTGTCCGTCTGTCCGTCTGTCTGTCTATCTGTCGCCAGGCTATAACTCAAGAACCGCTATAGCTAGACATCTGAAATTTTCACAGATGTATACGAGTATCTGTTGCCGCTATTACAACAAATACTAAAAACAAAATAATATTAATATTTAATCCCATAAGTACAACAAACGTGATTTTTTGGACTTTTTTGCTCGATATCAATAATGGCAACACAACAGGTAGGCAGTTGAAATTTTCACAAAGGCCTAAAATATATATGTACATACTTTAATACTCGTAATTAATAATAATATTTAAATAATATAAATATACATTACACCCATACAAAAACACAATTTTTGCTCTATAACGGTACGGAACCCTATGAGCGCGAGTCCGACTCGCACTTGGCCGATCATTTACTATTTTTTAAACTTCTTTCTGGTTTTTATTAATATTGTGATACATAACCTGAAGCTGAAGTCTTAACTCATCTTTTAATGATCGTGTAAAAATAAACTTTACGAACCTTCATTAATTAAAAATTTATTAAGTAAAATATATTTAAACTTCAAGTTTAAAATTTTACCTTTTGATACTTTTATTGCAATTTTTTCTTTTTATAATAATTGCTGACGTCACATTTCTTACGTTTAAGAAAATGTGAAAAAATTATTAAAACTTTATTACAAACTAATATCGCTTTAACCTACGCTTTAACATTTTGGGACCGAGAAGATAAATAAAATATTTTAGCATACATTTTTTTAAATCTTTATTTTATAAAGGCCATACATCATTAGGTAATGTACATTTATTTTAAAACATTATTTTACGCGTGCTTCTATACAGTGATAAATGTAAGAACCTTAAATATATTTAATAACTCCAATATGACGTCGAGTCGTTAGTTAATAGCTAATATAACCTCCTCCTTTTTGGAAGTCGGTAAAAATAGACTTAATATGAAGCGAATACTCGTTAATTACAAATTATGTAGTTAGTAGCCGTATAAAGACAAGACAAAGGTGCATTTTTTGAATTACAATACAACCGGAGGTCGATGTACAACTTTTTGTACTTTTATTACACGAGACTTTATCATGTGTATTTTTAGCCTGATTCATAAATTTAATATTTTATCTCTAAATAATTCTTGATAATATTCGCACGAATCTGCAAACTATTTACTTAGTAATGCATTTAAGTATTTTTAATAAACTTTTATGATGTCACTGCGTTCTCTCGCAAGATCAACATTAATTTACCCAAAAAATGTATCGCGGTGTTCTGAGTGTAGAGTTGTCGTCGAGATAATGAGCTGTGAATATGAAATAGAGGTCACCAGTTTGATGCAATCGTATTTAAACATTTTATGCAAATTTTAGGGTTCCGTACCCAAAGGGTAAAAGCGGGACCCTATTACTCATCTGATTCTCATCATTACTCATCTGATTACTGTCTGTCCGTCTGTCTGTTTATACCTCCTTTATGGAACCATTCATGCGCGAGTCCGACTCATACTTGACTGATTTTTGCTACACGTGTAGGAGGTATTTTCTATGTTTATGTTACAATGACTCTACCTGCCAGCTGCTAATTGAGTCTCTAACTTCCTGAACTCACGCAATAACGACCATTATAAATAATTATTGTATGTGCGAATATCAACCCCCTCTCCCTCCACTCCCGCCTCTCGGGCCAGCCCCCCGCAAGATCACGGCCTGGCTAGCCCCGCCCCGGCGCACACGCACCAATCCACGCGAAGGAGCTATCGTCGAACTAAGGTCAATACTGTTGCCAAAAAGTGACAAACTCCGACGGGCCTCTGCAAGGTCTGATTTTGGTGGGGAGAATGTTGAAAAGACCTGCAGATATAAGATGGCCGCTTTCGTAATACATAAAACGCAATAATTTTAAACAAATCTTAAGAAAGATTCTTATAGTAATCTACTTTAGCTGTCGAATTTTGAAATACGATGTTTCACAATATGCACTGCCTGAAGGGGCCGCTTTTGGAAATTACCCTGGATGTAATACGTAGAATAATAATTCATCTTGTACGCTATAGCGCTCTTTATCTCTACATTTGCGTCTGATGATGAAAGCAAAACGGCGTTGATCGTGATCACTTCTCTACTGTTTGCGTCTTGCGTCGGGTGCAACTTGCAGTTCGGTGACCTTCGCGCGTCGACCTACAGCAGGCGCGACCTCTACCACACTAAGGTCGACCTAAACCTGACGGGTGCCGGCGACCTCCAGCCGATGCACTAAATCCGAATAACTGCCAAATGTAGAGTTTCCGCGACTTACAGTTGGCTTAAAAAATGATAGAGTTCCTCGGATCAAATCCATCCTCGGTTTTAAATGTAAATATAATCTAATTGTTATCAATCAAACATCAGGTACATAATATAAAAATATACTATTAACTATTACTATTGATCACAATAGAGAGCGAAAATGTAGAGTTTTAGAATTATCTAATGTATAAAAAAAACAAAATTTTTGTACTGCTTCGAAATTTGTATGTTAAAAAATATATATATTAGTAAAAATGTTTTTTTAACAAGTTAAAAGTTACAGAACTTTGTTCACGGAGTTTTTTCACAATAGAATCAACATTAAGCGACTCCACAAATCTTGTTAGCTTAACCACGTTTAACTGAAATCATTAAAATAATATATACGTACTTACGTACTGGCAGACGCGGACGGTAGTTGCATACGAGTTACATAACATAAATATTATAACAAGAATAAAAATTATTTTTGACAAAAAATTTAAACCGGCTTCCAAGGTGAAAACAATAATAATATTATTCTTAGATGAACCAAAAGTATCAAATAATTCTTACTCTACCTTACCTTTTTCAAAATCTTACGTGGGAGAGCCATGCTTCAGCACGAATGGGCCGGCTTGACCGGAGAAATACCACGTCCTCACAGAAAACCGGCGTGAAACAGCGCTTCCGCTGTGTTTCGCCGAGTGAGTGAGTTTACCGGAGGCCCAATCCCCTACCCTTTTCCTTCCGTACCCTCCCCTATTCCCTTCCCTACCCTCCCCTATTACCCCTTAAAAGGCCGGCAACGCACCTGCAGCTCTTCTGATGCTGCGAGTGTCCATTGGCAACGGAAGTTGCTTTCCATCAGGTGACCCGTTTGCTCGTTTGCCCCCTTATTTCATAAAAAAAAAAAAGAATTCGCCCAAGTCTCAGCTTAATATTTTTGTACATACATGGTCTTTATTGTTTTGAAGTCGGTACCAGTTAGCTTAATGATGAGTTCTACGACAGATTATCTGAAAATTTTGAGACTGGTACCGACTTTAAACTATCCTATGTGCTTCCTCGGCCTCAAAATATCTCCATACCAATTTTCAACAAATTCGGTTCGGTGGTTTCGGCGTGATTGACAGACAAACAGACAGACTTACTTTCGCAAATAATATTAGTTTGGATGATAAGGTGTGATAAGAATTAAACGAGTTAGGAAATTTCATACTATTTTGATATTGAATATAATGTTTTTTCACTAGCTTGTGTTATTTGGGCCATATACGTCCCTAAGAATAATTATTGTCTTTCCTGTTAGTTGTACTAAAATACTCATAAACTTATCTACATCATGGTAGTACCACAGAATATAATATATTAGTTGTACCAGTAGTACTACTCTCATCACTAGTTACTACAACTCATTCAGCAAAACTTAAATTACCCAAGAGGTTAGTGTCGTTTTTTGTCGGACAAAGGTAACCTTGCTTTTTGCTTGTTTCGTTCTGCCGATGTCAGCAATTAACGAAAACGTGTACGCGCTGTAGGCGGTGAATATTAGCATTTAATTGTTTAAAAAAGGTTAAAAAGAGAACCTTAACATTGATCCAAATATCGTTGTAATCTTGTAGTTCTAATCCTGAACGCAAAGAATTCTTTAGTCCAGACCGGTTATCCAGATTTGGAATTTCCTATGACCAATCAAAAAAGATTTTGATACTAATTAATAAATTGAATAATATAATGAGTAATTAAAAGTAATTATGTAGACTTATAATGTAGTTTTAATGGCCGTTTTAAACTGCTATCCAGTAGTCAGGGTCTTACAGTGAAGCTGACAATATTATGTAGATTATTTGAAAAATAGTATGAGACAGAAACAATCATTAGGATTTTTCTAGAAATTGATATAAAGGAGTGTGACTTTCCAAGCATATATTATATTTTTCCACGCAGATTATAATTATATTTATAATATAAATATTATAATTATAATATAAATATTGAACTGCTAGAAGAAGGGCTACATTCATTCAAGATAAATTAAAATTTCATAACCTCTAGCTAAATGCCCTGAATCGGGCAGATTGCAAGAAAAAAAGAGACTTATTTTTTTTATAATTACTTATTATAATAATATTTACTATCTCCGTGGAATGTGTTAATGAGACAATAGAATAGAGTCGTGGCTTATTATATAATACAATTTTTAACTTATACGACCGAAAGATCATATTATTAAGTTATATTAATATTTTTAACCGACTTCCAAAAAGGAGGAGGTTATATTATGTTCGTCTGTATATTTTTTTATATGTTTATTTATTTACTTTACCGTTTGTGGGCCGATTTGCATAAAAATTTTTTGTTGTTGTATAGGGTTTAATTCGAATTCAGTACCACGTTCACAAAAGTGGTGATCGGATGATTGAATCCGTGAGGAATCGAGGGCACTCCTTGAAATTTGTATGGAAACATAATATAGTGATTTCGATTTCTTCTGAAGTAAGATTTTGCACCAGGTTATACCCTGGTTCCGAAGGTACCGAACAGAACTTTTAAGCCCTTATAGGTACAGGTTCGGGGATTTTGGCGTCGTTTAAACAACTGAAAGCATAAGCAATATATCAATTTGAGTCATCATCATCATCACAACCATAATTACACCAAGGGTCATCACATTATGACCTACTTCAAACGAATGAAAATTAAGTACAGAATTACAGACTTCAAACGAATGAAATTTGAGTACAGGATTAGTTTGTGATTAAAATTGTCAGAATCCAATTTTGAAATCTTTATTTTAAATATTTAAAAACAAATTATATCAGCCAGCGTGAGGCACATTCCGTTCATAATCCTAGTGAAACCCGACGAATTTGACAGATATTTAAACCTGTCCGTCTCTTTGCAGTCGAACTACTGGTCGTTATGTCTATTGTGGCACTAATAAAGAATGAATTATTTCATAATTTTTAGATCATTTTATTATTAATATTGATTTTGCCTTTGAAGTTGGTTTAATTTTTTTTTAAATAATAATGTAGAAGTTAAATTATTATTGATCTTTTAAAGTTTTTAACCGACTTCCGAAACAGGAGAATGTTTGGCTGTTGTATGTTTTTTAGGGTTCCGTACCCAAAGGGTAAAAACGGGACCCTATTACTAAGACTTCGTTGTCTGTCCGTCTGTCTGTCGCCAGGCTGTATCTTAAGAACCGCTATAGCTAGACTTCTGAAATTTTTAGAGATTGTGTATATCTGTTGCCGATATAACAACAATAGGGATGATGACAAGGTCAAAGATTAGCGAATTTTGTTAATAAAATAAAGAAATCACGGTAAAAAATAATAAAATAAAATAAAAATAGCCTTTATTCTACCACCATACAGGAATATTGCTACATTATTAATTATTATAATTATATTAGAATGTTGCTACATTAATAATTTTATTAGAATTACACATTAATATATATTTTTTTAAATCATTATTATTGGTATCACAACAATTGCTTTAAACATTTTAACTTGTTAATTTTAAAGATTTTTCAATTATAATTTTAATAATAATAGTAATATTAGTTTAGCAATATCTTATTAGTAATTCCTTAAACCTAAGATGTGGAAGTCGCCTCTTTGGCGTAGGCCTCCCCCAGTCTTCTCCAGGTATCTCTGTCTCTCGCTTTCCTTCTCCAATTTAATCCACATTTTTCCTTGAATATATCCTCCCATCTTTTTCTTGGTCTCCCTCTTTTTCTCTGTCCTTCCCTCGGTTGCCATTCTGTTATTTTATTAGTCCATTTTTTACCATTTTCCGAAAATGGAAAATGGTAAAAAATAAGTGTTCCCAAAATTTCAGCTTGATAACATTTGTATTTTTTTTGTTAAGCGCCTTTAAAGTTGGATATTCAAGTCGATATTTTTTTCAATTAGATTTCTTAATATTTGTATACAATTCGATAACTTATGCAATTAAAAGCAACTTTTGTTATAAAACCACTTTCATAAACGCAATATTTAATATACCTGTCGAACAAAGTTGTCTCCCGATGCGTACAAACTACGAAAGACTGACGTCAGTCTTTCGTAGCACTTTGTACGGAGCGTTTCGGGCAGGTCTTTTTTATGAGATATTTGAATTGTCATATCTTGGTGAATTTTTAAGCTATGAGAGTCATTCTTTCAACGATGTTTCTATTTTTTAAGTGTCCTTCAATTACCGATAAGAAAAAAAAAAATAGTCATCATGCCTATTACTTAAACAAAATAAAATTAATATGTAAGGGGGCTCCTATACAACAAACGTGATTTTTTTGGCCTTTTTTGCTCGTAATCAATAATGATAAGAGGCACTTGAAATTTTCACAAAGACCTTTTTTAGAGGTTTCGATAAAATCATCATCACCTGATGATGATTTTATCGAAACCGGTCGTGTAAAATATAATTGTAATTTATAAAAGTGGAAAAAGTGCATGAAAAGTGTATATTATTACTGTGAAACATGAATTTCCACCAAGAAGTTACGGTACATTCAATATCATCTTAAATATATGTGTACTTTAATGATTAATAATAATATTTAAATAAAATAAATAATTAAAGGGGGCTCCCACACAAAAAACACAATTTTTGGCCTATTTTTTCTCTATATCGGTACGGAACCCTTCGTGCGCGAGTCCTACTCGCACTTGGCCAATTTTTTTTCTTGGCATAAGTTCAGTTCAGAGAGTTTATAATATTATACATAATATTATTATCCATATTATAATAATAGGTTTGTGTGTTTGTGAGGTTATATAATAGAATAATCGGTTTATGTGTTTTACTTTAACTTGATATATTTTTTGCTAATTCTTTAAAATTTTCGTAAGTTTAGTCTTTGTAACTTTAACTTGACTTTCAATTATCTATCTCTGTTATTTTACTGCATAGCTTCGTTTTAGTTTTTACTAAGACTTCGTCGGCTTTAAATTGTTTCCAACAAACAACAAGTAGAGTCGTAAAAAAAACGTCAAGGTCATAATTTTGTAAAACACTTTATAACAAATAATAATAATATTCTGGTCATTAAAAATCCAGCACCAAACACTGGACCTTGGCGTAGTGTAAAACATAAACACATATTATTATCAAATTTAATATTATAATAATGTATGATACAATCTATACTTGTATTATAAATGCGAAGCTGTCGGTTTGTCTGTTGATTCTGCGGTCTACCTGATTTTGATGAACGGTACCTACTGAGTACTTTGGTTTCTGGGCACGGACATATTATTTTATGTTTGTCTCGGAATAATGTACAGCTCCCGTAAGATACGTAACAAAAATGATTTAAAATAGCTAATTGCTTGTACTAACTAGATGTTTTCATTGAATTGTTATTCGTATATCAGGCTGGAACCGTACCAACCGTACATTTTCCGTTATAAAAAGTGTTCTATCTTATTCCTTGCCCGAAACCAAATTATCTTTAAACAAAATTTTATCAAAACCTGTTCAGCGTCTTCTCACAAACTTTTGCCTTTTTTATTAGTGTGATGCGTGTTAGTACTAACTATGTACAGATGTCTATTGTGCTATGTACTAAGTTAACTTCCGAAAGCACCACGCGTAGAGTCGCGCGTCGTGTCTAGCGGGCATGGCGGGTATAACTAGGCCGCCCCCTATAGATTTTTTCCCATCCGTTGCCGAGCACCGTCAAGGCCGGGCAGAACACGTGTAACTGACGTAAACAAAGATACTACATATCTGCCGGCGCCGCCGAAATATAGCCCTAAATTATATAAACATACGGCTCATATTGTAACCTTCTCGAGGTTTAAGGCTGATCTTCTTAATTTTAATTCTGCGCTTGATTTTGTAGATTCAATGATGATTCACTCGATGCAATGTGTCTATTTTTCTCGTTTTTATATATTATTGTCATTAAACCGTGACATAATACATCGCAAAAACTTAGCAAGCACAAACAATTTATTTCTAAAAATAGTTTTTATCATGTTCACGAGCATAACAAATGTTTCGGCTGAAAAAGGACAACAACATTGAAAGAGTTAAGTACTACATAGAAATTATGTAAATTAAGAATTTTAGTTTGTTGTGATTATCAATTAAATTAAACCTACTTTTAAAATTGTTACGACTCGTTGTACCACTTACCCTCTTACTGATAAAAAGATTCCCGCTGTCACACGTCAAATATACAATATTTTGTCCTAGTGTCTGTTATACTACTTAACTAACGAATCAGATAAGGACAAAATACAGTTTAAGAATAAGTTGTAACGTCTATACATAGTGTATTTTCTTTTTAAGTAAAACCCCTACAATCTACATGGTTTAATTTCGAATCACTTGGTTATGAATTATAAAAAGATAATATTATAATTATTCCTTCATAGCGGTCATTGGCCGTAATGTGCCCATTAATATTAATATTAATTATCTAATGGGAATGGCAGAATGCACAGTTACCATTTGCATAAAAAAGTTAAAATATCATTAACCTTCAACTCTACAATATTGTACTAGTAGGGATAAAAGCTACAAATAATATAAACTAAGGAAAAGTAACGCCCATACTTCAATTGTTTTGAATTTGGTTTCTTTTTGCCATACCAAACAGCGGTTTGGGCGTGAAGAGGTAACAGACAGACAATCTTTCGCATTTATAATATTAGTATGGCTGTGGATTATGTATAGCATTCTTACACGTGGGAGAGCCATGCTTCAGTACGAACGGGCCGGCTCGACCGGAGAAATACCACGTTCTCACTGAAAACCGGCGTGAAACAGCGCTTTTTTATTTCTTTATCTTATTACCCTATTCACTCTTAAAAGGCCGGCAACGTACCTGCAGCTTTTTTGATGCTGCGAGTGTCCATGGGTGACGGAAGATGCTTTCCATCAGGTGACCCGTTTGCTCGTTTGCCCCCTTATTTCATAAAATATAAATAAATAAATAAATAAAAGCATACTAATACATACAGTAGTAAGAAGTAGAGACATAGTAGTGGAATAAGATTGATTTCTATTTATATTGGTACTAGGTGTCGTATTTACACGTACATTTTTGTTGGAACCGTACATTCTGCGATGAACACGATCCCTTAACGTGTCTCGAGACTCCATGTCCATACGGGTCATACGGCATACCAAAATTTATCCCATTACATTAATTACTTTAACTTTATACATATAGACAGGAGTTAGGTTAAGTGGTTTTAGCGTGAAGACGCAACAGAATCAGATAGAGTGTTTGACAATACAAGTATGAATTAATTGCGTACATATTGTTGTTTGTATGTTGGTTTTGGTTAGCAATTAAATGTTATTATTCTGTTTGTCTGTAGATGACGAATGGTATATATATCTCAGTATACTTTAAACCTAGGTGCCCTAATAATAATTTAATGTCATTGTATAATAAGACGTGACAATTTGTATAGTTTGTGTTTACTAGCTAACTGCCCTACGTTGGTACTAGTACCACAGATTACCGAATAGTAGCTCCGTACACGAGTATCGGCGTAAACACCGCCCCCCCCCCCCCTCCGGGCTAGCACGCGCGGCCGTTGCCATGGCGACGCGCCGGGGTGCGTGGAGTCACGTGTCACGAGCGTTTCCGTATTCCGCGTTTTTCTCGCATTTTTTCTCTCCCGGGTGCTCCCCCTCGCCCCCGCGCGCCCGCCGTTCCCCGCGCTCGCCCCGCACCCCTCCCCTCCCCCGCACGCGCCTTAATTGCGTCTGTGAGAGTGTGGTCTCGAAAAATTAGAACACGAGTAATGTGACAACAGAGACGACATATTTTTTTCGAGAGTTATTTTTTTAATGTTATTTTTGTATATAATTAATTGAAGCCCATGCAATTCTCACTTCAACTTTTAATATTTCTATTCATAACTTTGGTGTAAGTTATAAGTGTTATGATATTTTGTGCTTAATAAAGTAGCAACTATCTAGGGTTTTAAAGCTACGCAATTAATATTAAATCTCTAGTGTCGACGCAGTTCAGGCTTCAAGGAAAACGGTATTATCTTTGGGAGGAAAACATATTATGGGTCCCGTTGCGGTAGATATACATATATATTGTATAAATAATAATATTGTATAAATATGCGTCTGTTTGTTCGAGCTAATTAGTGGAGTTAATTAAACTATTATCGGCCATCCGGTGCACAATCGCGTTCGTTAAAATAATTATTAAATAATAATTACTTATTAGTGTAAAAGTTAGGATACAGCTGGCTACTGGTTACCGTGTGAAAATATGTACATTGGTACTAGATAGCCATATAAATAAAATATGTCAAACATTCGTATTACTTACTTTAGATTTCTCTATAATTTTAATATTTAAATACATTTTAGTAAGAACTAAAGAGTTTCTAATTTAAATTGTAAACTCTTAAAAATAAACTTTAGATTACTGCAATCTTTAAATTGTTATTAAAATAAAATGCAAAAGTATTTTTCTAGGCAAATCTTAGCAAATAAACAAACCTTTGTTTTTTTATGTTACATTTTAGGTTTAAAACGTACGTAGCTTGCATAATACATCTAATATAACATATTTTCTTAGTCTAAATTGTATGATACAAATGGCTGTAATTTAAGAACAATTAACGAGTCTGTCTCTGCGCGCAGCTGCTCTGTGCCTGCACCGAGTCCCTGTAACATTTCTTTTTCGTGAAAATCTATTTATAACTAGAGCGACCCGTTTAATCCCCGTCCGCTAACTATGGACCCTAGCGCCTAGAGCATAGAGCTCAACATCCCTCGGCGCGGGTAATTGCGAGGACGGAGGCTATGTATATATATTTTTTTCATAGTGGGTCTATTATATTGATTAGTGCGTCCCTGCCGGTTCCGGGTCGCGAATTCTCGCAACTTCTTTTGTTTTTTCTCGGAGGTGAATGAGTAATTCCGTTATTTGTTTTGTTCGGAGCGATCGCCGGAATACTGATCGTCCTGCTATTAGTATATAAATCGCCCTCTTATGTTGGGTAATAATCCCACAATTTACAAAAAGAAAATACTTATCTTAAAACCATATTTTATAATGGATCCGGCTTATCCCTGCATGCATATTTCATACTAGTGTAAATCGTCTCATCACACTTAAGTCTTAACTAGCTAACTAAAATTTTAATGTTAAGCAACAATACATACATACTTTTATCCTACGTCCATTTTCAGGAGTTAAAGTATTGTCTTGCTAAACAATAAAATGCACAATAATATTATAAGTTATGAGCTTTTGACGCGTTAAACGATAAAATAGTAGGACCGCTATAACTTTGTTACTTACTTCACTCTTGATAATTTTATTTATTTCATTTTAATTTCTTCGGAAAACTTACAGCTATTATAATAAATTAACGTAACTAGATTGTAACTATGAGCAATATAAAAGTTTTCACAAATAGTTATAATGTAATGAGTAATGACTAACGAATACGTTAATACCCCACAAACCCGATGTACGTCTATAGACTCAGTGCCGCACTCAGAGTGGAACATTAATTACTTAAATGCTTAAATGTAATTAATTTAAAATTTTGCCATAAGCCTCATACATTATCTGTCAAACTCTTCATTATATTGAAGGTTAATCACAATTAAATGTCTCTGTGTGCGGCAGTAAGTGGTTTGTCCCCATGACGAGTGATCTATCCATTACCATCTCATTACCATAACCAATTGTAAACGCCATCCGAGAGTTCCGAGTATTGCTCGGGTCAGTTATGAGTTTATGACCTGAATCTGCGCGCGGGGATTCCCCGACACACACATACACACTCTCACATACAACTGCAGTGTATGCGCTATGCGTGTGAGTGTTGCACGAAGTTTGTCTTGTGAATTAGGGTCACACACGTAAAACGCCTCCGTGGTCTAGTGGTATAGAGCGCGGCTCTTGATTCGGAGGTCGTGGGTTCGATTCCCGCGTTGGCAATATGATATTTCCAAGTTTGGCTAGGACAATGCAGGCTGATCACCTGATTGTCTGACAAGTGAGATGATCCATGCGTCGGATGGGCATGCAAAAAATCGGTCCTGCGCCTGATCTCTCGCATGTCGTGTCGGTCTTCCGTCCCACTGGGTTATGAGAGTAAAGGAATAGAGAGTGCTCTTGTGCACTGCGCACACACTTGGGCACTATAAAATTACTCCTGCGTAGCTGGGCTGGTTTCAATGAAACCGGCCACCATCACCGAAACCGGTGTGGGAGCAATTATTATTATTAGGGTCAGTTGACACCGAGCGTGGTGCGTCGCTACACAAGTTGGCTATCAAAATTCGTATACTGACAGTGAACCAAATCTTAATAAATAATAATATTGTTACTTGTTACCTGATTAAAACGTCACTTAACTTGCAATTAAGACACACAATGGTACATTAATGAAATTCTAATAATTATGTTGATGTTAAGATTAACTTAAATCTGAACACATTTGTATGAGCTTACATCAAAATATTCATTTAATTACAGTTAAGTAATTAATATTCGTCTTGCGGTAGTGAGCTGTTACTTTCATTTAAAGTTGTAACAGCCAGGCTGCGGTCGCATGGACGATGATGTTATATTTGCTAGATGCGCCACTTATCAATAATAAACATTATAATCTGGCCAGTGAACTGTGGAACGCGATGACTCTATTTGAAATACAGCATTAAAACGACGACCCGGCCAAGAGCGACCGAACCGACGACCTTTTTAGGGTTCTGTAGTCAACAAGAAACCCTTATTTGTCATACAATCGTCCTAATCAAACCTCAAAACAATATTTTTGTAACGCGATCGAACCCCCGACCGTCGTGACTGTCGTGAGTCACAATGTAAACCACTGAACCACGGAGGCTTTAACCGCGTTATAGAGAGACTCAGTCACTCACAAATGTATGATACAGAATCGGCCAGCTGCTGGCCGATTCTGTATCGTACATTTGTGAGTTAATCACTGAGTTAGTAACGAAACGGAGGAGTGAGCAACGGAAAGTCTCACTTTTGTATGCAAGTGAATACAAAAAGTGGCACTTTCCGTTACTCACTCCTCCGTTTCGTTACTAACTCAGTTATTAACTCACAAATGTACGATACAGAATCGGCCAGCTGTACTCAGTAGCAGGGTTTCGTTCGCCCTCTAGGTACGGAACCCTAAAAGCAATTACTTTTGCTTCAGTTGCTTCTGAGATGCGTGATGCGTCATACACAAAAGGTGTATTGCTGTTTCTTGCCGCGTTACTATTGTACATACGCTCGTCACGGCTGGTTAAAGGACAATACTCAGTTTTTGCTCCTCGATTTCAAATGCCGATTGCCAACACTTTAAATCAACTTTTGTCATTATCTGCACCTTTTCGCATTTTTTGTTCTTTATTCCAGCGTAATTTAAATATTTTTACTTATTTGAATATCGATATTTATAACTTATATTATAAATGCGAAAGAGTGTTTGCCCGTTTGATATCTTTTCACACTTAATTCTTAGGCATCATCTAGTAGTCAGTCAGTGTAATCGCTTATTTAATTTAATTAAAAATAATGTAGGGTTTTCCCGGTATCTCATAAGACGTGTCAATTTATATCTGTGAGTCAAAACTTCACAAGTATCATATGTATAACACAAACCCGTATTCAAAACGTTTTCTTTTATCGCTTATCGAAATGTGTCAGTGTTAGTGTGCTGCTTAATTTTAGCACTCGTCGCTGTCCAAATAGGGCTCAGTTTTCAGTGTCGACGTCCGTTCAAGGTAATGCGTTTGTATGACTTTGGATGGGACATCGTCCTCTGTCAATGATAGGTCCAATTCTCAGTTGAAATTGCAATTAAGCTTCACACACCTAGATAATGTGCACTATCAGAGAAGACGTAGGTAGAGAGCAGACCTACGTAATTTGGTTGGGTTATGTCAAACTCAGGCGACACGTGACGAGAGATGACTAACATGACATAAGCCAACCAAATTACGTAGGTCCGCCATCTAAAATTTGTCTGATGGTACAATGAGAATAATATTAACTAATATAGCCCAATAATCCTTTTAGGAAGTCGATAACAACACGAGATGGGAAATGAATTGACAATTGGCAATTTGTTTTGTTATTTATTTTTCACTATCAAGAAACATTATTATTTCGTTATTTATAAAATCGTTTGACTTTTGAAATAATAAGATTAGGCGGATTTAGTAACGAGTAATACTTTTACTATTTCTCGCACATTATTTTATAGATGAACACAGAATACTGAATAGAAAATGACGTAACGACCAGATCTAGATAATTTCAAACGTTTTAGAAGAAACGATCATAGAATGCTGCAATTGAACACTAAAACAATAAAAAAAAGTGTGGCAAAAACTACTCGCTGTAATTATGTCCCTTGTCACCCGTTCATCATTCATGTGTTGCAAAATGTAAATGATAATTTTAAAGGACTTCCGAATGATCCAGCGAGATATCAAAATCAGTACAAAGCGCGATGCATCATGGCTCATGCAACTACAAACTTGTGCCACTTGTGCTTTCTTTGGGTTAAAAAAACTGTCAGGACGCATTCTGCGTCTGTGACGTGCGCGCGAGCGAGACGGCATGAGGATAACGCGCCGCCAAATGTTCGCACACGCTGACGTAACGTACAGATGACTTACTATGTAGCGAGTACACTTTCATTCACCTATAGTTATTATTATCGGCCGTGGGAAAAGGAAAGGTGTTTTTAGACGTCCTGCTCTAATGTAGATTAGATCTAGTGGATTAGCTTATGGTGCTTATACCATGGTGACCATTTGCATGAGTCATACTAATCCACGAACGGTCAGTTCTAAGTTCTAACTGACCCAATCGGTAGCGTCATGCCGATTGGACGATAGGAAGGATGATGTATGGTCATTGGCCACAATTACATAATATCTCTGTACTGATACGTCAAAACTCATCTAATGTTTAAAAAAAATGACAGTTTTCTATTTTAATAGGGAACATGCAAATATAATATAAATTATGAAAATTTTGCTAATAAAACGTTAAAAGAATATAAAAGAAGAGCCACTGCAAGGTTAATATTTTATAAAATATTGTTTTTTTACAAAAATTACTAATTAAAAGTAACTTGAAACGGAACGGATTTCAAAACACCAATCAGCGTTGAGTGACGTCACACATGCTTTCTCCGCGTTCCATTTAGTGAAAAACGATCAAAATGCCTCCATTTTGGGCGTTTTGATCGTTTTTAACGCTAAATGGAACGCGGGGCATAACAACTTTTTGAGAGGTACAGGTCGGTTAACTAAAGCTGGCTGGCATACAGCGTGATGTTACAAGTCAGTCACGTGTGATCTTCGCGCGCCAGCCTTCCGTTCTAGTCTACTCATTTCATATCATCGATATTCGTACTGACTTGCATATTTTTGTCAGGGAACTATATTTTCTATCACCAAAATTTATATTTGTCATCAAGTTGTATCACCTAATAAATAGATCTATCGCCACGAAATATTTTCGTTCTCAGATAAACAAAAATTGTTCCCAGGTATGAATTATCAAATTAATGTTAATATATGTGTAAAATAACAGATCGATAACCAATAAAATTATATTGCATTACATAAATATAAACTTCGTTCTTATAATAACAGTTTTGTTACTTAAATAATAGCTCTATGCTCAGAATGGTAGATCTGTCACCAAATAAATCGATTAGCGATCCCTGACTGCGACTCCTTTTTATTTGATATTTTGTCACCAATACAGTAGTAACATTTTATTTCGTTCAGATATTAAATTAATAGTATTCGTTACCAATTTAATACATCAATTTATAATTTTAATGAAAAAATGATCAAAGGGGCGGAGACAAATTGGCGCGCTTTAAAAATTTACCAATCCGGCCTCAACGATGGGTAGTAGGTAACTAGGTTCGATTTTTTTTTATTATTTTAACTTTAATTGTTTTATCTACTATTCTGCTAGCCATAAGCCAGCTATTTTAAACCAGCGCTGATTGTTCAGTGGTAATTATTTTAAACAATAAATATTGATTATTTTGACTTTAATTGTTTTATTTACTACTCTGCTAAAAATTTTATTTAAATATAATTTATACTACCAGTGGAAATTTAGAACCTTGGGAGTATAGTTAAGTAGCAGAATCTTTTGGTTGAAACGATGATGACAACCCTAATTTTTTATTTGAACTTAATGCAATTTTCTAGTAACATAATATGATTTATTGGTGATCTCTTTAAATTGGTTTGCTTAAATACTTATTAGGACACACCTATTATAATACATACAAAAACATTTATTTGGTACTAGACCTTATATCTCAGGATTTTAGGTGATTTATTGTGGAACTGATTTTGCATTGTTTGGTGACTACATTTTGGTGACAGATCTACTATTTTGAGGACAAACCCTATTATTTAAGAAACACAAAACTAATTAAATTGGTGATAGCTTAAATGATACCCTTTTTGTCATAATTTTTCTGCTATCGTCCTTAAGACATAAGCGCTGAGTCAATATTATGATATTTTGATAATATTAACATGACGTGTTACATTGTGTAAATAGTAAATATGGATCGTGTTGGCACTTGGATTTGACTGTAAAAATTTTAAGTTAAATCTTAAGTCTTAATCTCTAAAATCTTTGTATCACGATTCTTCAACCTTCAGCTAATTTATACAAAATGTATGTTTTGTCAATTACAATAATTTTATGTTAGTAGTTTTGAAGAGTCAAACTCTCCTTTATACAGGGTGTAACAAAAATAAGTGATAATACTTTAGGGTGTGTACGTGTTCCTTGTAGAGAGTTCACTGTAAAAGTAGCAGCGCTGAAAGACCAAATTTTTTTTCACTTTTGTATGTGAAAAAAATATATCACTTATTTTTGTTACACACTGTATAACATTACTATTTAAATAATTTACTACTTAATACACACTACTTAATAGTACTGAATACACTCAATACTTAATACACACAGAACGAAGTATGAGGACACCGATCGGCGATCACAGTCAGTCGAGGTCACTCACAGTATCGGTAGTTCCCCGACCAATTTAAAACTCGAACATGCTCAGCGCAGTGTTTCTGCCAAGAATGTCCTAATGACACGAGCAGCATGCACTTAGCATTCAGGTTATGAACACACACATACACATGCGCCTGCACACACACTATCATGCGTCTGCACACACAAACACACGCACGAATATTGCACACATCATTCTGTTCAGTGATTTATAATTTATATATTTATAAGTGAGAGAAACGGTAAAAATACATAATATTAGATGTTAGCAATTAGTTTAACACTAGGAACTATTAATTGCTAATAAATAATAATTAACGGTATAATCTTGTTCTATAAATAACTCTTATTCAGATCTACAAAACTACATATTTTTAACATTCGGTTAAACTTTTAGCGATCTGTTAAACTTCTTTAATGAAAAACTACGGCAGACAGGCTGACAGACTTGCAGCATATATTTTATTTTTTTACATCTTATGTCTTCATTGTACTCAGATCTTTCGTTATAAAAACTCAAGTAACATTTTCATAGACAGTATTATTAGGTACCTTGTACAAACTGTAAAAAATATTTTATCAGATGAAATCCATTCTTTTTGCTTGGGGATAGAGAAATGTGAATTCGAAATTACTAATTAGAGACATTTAGAATCACGTGTCTCTTCTAGAATTTAAACACATTTATTGATATTTTTTTAAACTTCGACCTTGTTTTTAACATAATACGGTTCAAACCTTAATGTTTTACACAGTGTGCATTCTTACGAACTAAATCCCTAATATATTTTATGCGTGTTGACGTCACTGAGGTACCGTTAGCTTCGTTGTGTTCAGAGATTCGCAGGCTCTTTTAAGCTCCAGAAGTTGGATGCTACATACTGTTTGGAGTTATATTATTATCTACGAGAGTTGTACCAATTATAGTGGTAAGGTCTAATTAGAGCCAAAATAACTTTGAACGCACTAACTCCTTCAGCGGCATTTTGCACTGTTATTAGAATGGGTAAAATGATAAAATCTGTTAAGCTCGCATCAGATCGATCGAAAATTTTTAAGACGGAGGGAGACAAGACCATCGGCGCGGCGCAGCAGAGGAAGTAATTCCCTATCTTTGTACTGCGCAGTGAAGATGCATGCCTACATGCTGCTTCACTTTCACCTTTGCCGACAATTTGACTATTTCTGAGCTTAAACAGTTATGACGCGGTCACGCTTCATCGGTTCGAGTTGGTTGCTAAGCGAATAACTATTAAAGATTAAGCCCGGCCGCACATTGTCCGAATTCTGATCAGAAACAGTTGAATTTCGCCGGACCGCCACCCCGCACACTATCCGAAATATCCTTCCGGCGAGTTCGAGCTCACTCGGCTCAGTACAAAATGTAAGAGACAGCGCGGACGTTCAAATGTTTCGTATCAGAAATTTCGGACAATGTGCGGCCGGGCTGAAACTGCTTAATTATTTGATCACCAGCATTAAGATTCAAGTATGACATCAACAGTCTCAATGACAACAATTGAATCTGTATTCGAAATTCAAAACCGGTCGGCGCCATTTTAAGACGTAATAAAATAAAAAATAATCTTAAAATAGTACACCACTATTCGGAGCGTGCGAAGTGGGTGGAGGGGATAAAGAAAGCGATTGCTGCGCTTGCCGCGGCAAAAATATGCAACCAAAGGGGCTCAGTTAGTAGTCAAACGAATTTGTCAATCTTGTTTTGAAATTTTTAGAAATTTGTTTTTATGGTTTTTGTATCGTAGACTGCAAAAATAACAGCAAAAATAGGTAGTCAGTATACAAATTTAATGTTTTTCCTAAATCCACTAGGAAATTAGATCAGATAGCTGCTGTAAAAATGAAAAAGTATGTGATTCGATATAACCTAAAATTGCATTATCAGTCAAGTCAATTATATTTAAGTTGCATTTTATAAAGATATTAATTGAGTACCTAACTATCGTTTTAGTGATGAATGTTGGACCACCATGTTCTCAAAAACCCGACGACAAAACTTGCAGTGATAGTTTCATAGAATACCTATTTTATTTCAATCCAAAGTATCAGTGTTTTAGTAAATTTATAGACTCCGATTTTCTTACAGAGTATTAATATTGTAAAAAATAAATAAAAACAAGATTTTTAAAAACATTAAATTAATTTTTTTAAGTATAAAGTATTGCTTGTATTTTTGTTACTATAGTTGAGGCATTTTAATAGGCCACATTTGACATCTGTCTGAATAATCTCCATAGTGAGGTGAGCTGCTTAAAAACATCGACCAAAACGAATAAATCGATACGGACTTGAAATAAAATATTTGAATTTTATGTGCTATTTATAAAATCAAAAACGAATTCCTGGCCTATTATTACTTTTTCTTTTGCAAATTCAAAGAGCAAAATAATACAAGTACATAATTTACAAGAAAAATTGCAATTATTCACTTAAAATATCAAACTGTCCAATTTTGTATTATCAATATTAATTTCACATGAATATGTGTTACTTTTCACAACGTGTTTATGAATTTATGGGGATATTTCGTTACAAGTAATCAATGCATCTGATTCTACTTATTCGCTTTCGATTTTTAGAGTAACATCCCTAGAGATTAAAAAGAAAAAAGGTCAGCTGACGTAACATTGTAACGATGTCAGTTCTTTAAATCATAATTTGTTTTTTATGTTTAAAATTGCTTATCAGTGAAAGTAAATAGTAAAAAACTCATATTGGTTATGTTTATAATAAATATGTAATCGTTATCAGAAAAAGTTCATAAATTGTGCAGTAATAACAATGACAAAATATTTATTTTTTTTATGTCGTCGTTACAAGACTACCTGGCTCAATTTTGATGAACTGTCAAATGTGGCCTATTAAAATGCCCCGACTATAATTACAGCAGCAATATGTTTGCACTTGCCGCTCTGGTTATAAACGCAGCTGCATTTTACTCCAGCAACAACCGATCATTATTATCTATCTGTAAGAATGAATAAAAATGTTTAGACTACGTTTATCTAAATGCTTAGTTACGTTTTTGGTTGGCTCATTACTTACGTTTGAACTTGTTTGATAGGGTGCTAAAGTCACCGATGTTCAACGAATTATATTGGCTCGTATTAAATAACATTGCCATTAGTTCTTAGCAGGATATGTGAGGGATGTAGAAGACTACATCCCTTACATGTCCTGCTAACACCAATTTATTTCCTTTTAGCACAGATTTTTTTTTCCTTTTTAGCCTTGAAACTTATTGAATGTTTTATACTTTCAAAACCAGTTTTTTATGATTATATTCATTTTCCAGAAGTAGTTTTTAACTAAATCTAACCCAAATACCATTAATTATTGTTCTAAATATATTTTATTTGCTATAGTATTTACAAAATAAACAAACAGCGCTAGCGCTGTGTTTCGCCGAGTGAGTGAGTTTACCGGAGGCCCAATCACCTACCCTATCCCCTTCCCTACCCTCCCCTATTCCCTTCCCATCCCTACCCTCCCCTATTACCCTATTCCCTCTTAAAAGGCCGGCAACGCACCTGCAGCTCTTCTGATGCTGCGAGTGTCCATGGGCGACGGAAGTTGCTTTCCATCAGGTGACCCGTTTGCTCGTTTGCCTTCTTATTTCATAAAAAAAAAAAAACTCTTGTTGTTTATTTTTTGACACATGCCCCTAAAACTTCGTTTGAAATATGTCACTACTGACGTGCACGTTCCGAATAATATATTTTACACAGTACTTAGACACAATAGACATAACTACCAGTAGTTCGACTGCAAAGAAACGGACAGGTTTCAATATCTGTCAAATTCGTCGGGTTTCACTAGGATTATGAACGGATTGTGCCTCGCGCTGGCTGATATAATTTATTTTTAAATATTTAAAATAAAGATTTCAAAATTGGATTCTGACAATTTTAATCACATGTGCCAAAACACAAACAACAATACGACCAAAGAGGAACACGTCCATCGAATATGTCATAGTTTTAAATTCGTAGGTAACAAGTTAACAACCCTAGCGACGATTTTCGCCATAATACGTCAAATTTAAAAATTTCAACATCAGTTCTAAGTCGGCATACTCTATCATTCTGTCTACTCTGACTTAGACTTTCAAACTAGACTAGAATCAGTGCACGCGCGAATAGGAGTGATTAGGGATAAATAAATTAAGAAAGTTTTAATTTCAAAGGTACGGTTGAGTTACTTTTTGCGTTTATATTATAAAGGTAGTCCATACGTATAGGACTGGGGTTCTCAAACTACTTTGTCTACCTGAACAAATTATTATTTAGCGCCCACGAGGGGCGTTATCGCCCACTTTATCAAAGGCTGGTCTAGGACCATACGTGTACGAAAAAATTGCATAATACTAGTACCAATTGCCAACTGGCACATTAGTGACCCAGTTGATAGTACTATGAACACTGAGCATGAGTCACGCGGCTCAGAACTTCCGAAATAATCGGCCTAGTGCGAGCCGAACTCGCGCACGAAGGGTTCCGTACGCGTTTTTTGTATGGGAGCCCCCTTAATTTTTTATTTTAATATTATTATTTATATTAAATTTTATTATTAAATATTAAAGTATACATAATATAAATAAGAATTTTGTGAAAAATTTAGGTACCTACCTGCCATTATTGATATAGAGCAAAAAAGGCCAAAAACATCACGTTTGTTAAATGGGAGCCCCCCTTAAGTATTTGTTGTTTCAGCGGCAATAGATGTAATACATAATCTGTGGCAAATCTCTAGCTCTTACCGTTCTTGAGTTACAGACTGTAGACAGACAGGCAGAAAGACGGACAGACAACGAAGTCTTAATAATAGGGTCCCGTTTTTACCCTTTTGGTACGGAACCCTAAAAATACGACGCACGACGTTCTGTGAACCCACGTTTAATATACGTGGGAGAGCCATGCTTCGGCACGAATGGGCCGGCTTGACCGGAGAAATACCACGTTCTCACAGAAAACCGGCGTGAAACAGCGCTTACGCTATGTTTCGCCGAGTGAGTGAGTTTACCGGAGGCCCAATCCCCTACCCTATTTCCTTCCCTACCCTCCACTATTCCCTTCCCTTCCCATCCCTACCCTCCCCTCCCCTATTCCCCTATTCCCTCTTAAAAGGCCGGCAACGCACCTGCAGCTCTTCTGATGCTACGAGTGTCCATGGGCGACGGAAGTTGCTTTCCATCAGGTGACCCGTTTGCTCGTTTGCCCCCTTATTTAATTAAAAAAATGGTTTTTTATGCATACTAATTACTAATATTATAATGATGTGTTTTTGTCTTCCTGTCTGTTACCTCTTCAGTCTTCACGCTTGGACCATTGAGTTGATTGTACTCGTAATGAACATTGTAAAGAGCTGATACTTTGAGTCCTAAGAAAGGGTGTGCTATACGAGTAGTTTCATTGTTTTGATCCCTAAAATCGAAGTTGTAATAAATTCTTAAAGTCTAGTACATATTAAACAAAATAATTATTATAATATCCACAAAAAGAAGCGAAATACTCTACCTATACTTATATTATTTCTACTTATCATTATCATAAAAAAATAATTAAATTTGTTTTTTTGCATGTCGTTAGAATAGGTAATATTGATATATTTTTGAAACAAAAAATTCAGTGAAAAAACTCGAAAGCGCGACGAATGATATCGAGTGTCAGCACTCACCGCGTTATCAGTTATCACTGATACTGGCTGATATCTCATTAGTAAATCGCCAATTGGTATCACTTATACTATTATATCTGTCTATGCTGCGACACTTTTTATCTATTAGGTAACACAAAACATATAATATGTTAAAATTCTTAAGTATTTTCTTTTTTTTTTGAAGTGAGACTTCTTTAGGCTCGTTGAGAGTAAGGCGACGATTTTGACTAAGTTTCACTTCTGAGTTCTGACTTCTGACACGTGTGCTCGGCACACGCTCTTTTTTGCAAATTGCGGTTCCGTGGAGTTAATAATCAGCCAAGTTTGCACTTGGCTGATTATTTACTCCACGGAACCCGACTTGCGTCGGACTCGCGCACTAAGGGTTCTAAGGGTACCTACTGTTATCACAGAATACATATTAGTACTCGCTTAGGATTTTTTGAATATTCCAAGTGCCTATAATTATGTTGCCATTATTGATTAGGAGCAAAAACAGCCAAAAAATTACGTTTGTTGTATGGGAGCCCCCCTTAATTAATTTTAATTTTATTTTGTTTTTAGTATTTGTTGTTATAGCGGCAACAGAAATACACAATCTGTGAAAATTTCACAAGTGTAGCTATAGCAGTTCTTGAGATACAGCCTGGAGAGTGGAGACAGACAGACGGACAGGCGGACAGACATCGAAGTCTCAGTTCAGTAATAGGGTACCGTTTTTACTCTTTGGGTACGGAACCCTAAAAATAGCAATGTCAAGTAATAAAATTCTGGCCAACATACAATAAATAAATAATAATCTACTAGATTCTTGATCTAAGTACCTCTAGAACTAGATAGTACTTGATGGGAGCGTATGAACTATGAATTGATTTTTTTGGTCATTTTGTTAGAATTGTATTTCGCTTTCTGTAGCATACATGATACATCTACGCATCGGCTCTTATGTTTGTCGAGAATACCTGGAAAGCTTTTCGAACATGCACAGAATTTTAACGCATCTCCTTGACAACACGTTCTCGACTCTACTGCTCGAAGATAAAGTACGTTGTCGATTGCATTAGATGTGTTTTTGTATGTCAATTCGCGCCAATTTGCAAACCGTTGAGGCTGTTGAGGCTGTTGAGGGGTCATCGCATATTGTATGCTTCAATAACACAGATTGTGATGCCACGGTGGAAACATAAAAAATGTGAACACAACATCTCTCTCAGTTATTTATTAGTGTTATTACTAAACTAAGGATAATAATTATTAATAATTAGTCACGATGCTGTTTCACAGGTCAATTTTTCCTGGTTATAATTTATATTATGCTGTCACACTGAGTAGGGATTAAAGGCCTCTCCAAATATCTTCTACAACTTCAGTAAAAATAAGATAATATACTAAAACGTCAAAATGTGCCCTAAACATTAAACAACCCCTAAGTGAAATTCATTTCACCACACATTTTGCTTTGATACGCTGTCAGCTGTGAGTTCAGAGTTGTAAGTTGTGACTATATTATATTAATATGACTAGGCTTTCTACTCTATAGCCTTTACTAACTTCGTTTCCGAAAGAAACCAAATCAAAGCTCAGTTTTTTTTTTTATAAAATAAGGGGGCAAACGAGCAAACGGGTCACCTGATGGAAAGCAACTTCCGTCGCCCATGGACACTCGCAGTTTCAGAAGAGCTGCAAGTGCGTTGCCGGCCTTTTAAAAGCGAATAGGGTAATAGGGGAAGGTAGGGAAGGGAATAGGGTAGGGGATTGGGCCTCCGGTAAACTTACTCACTCGGCGAAACACAGCGCAAGCGCTGTTTCACGCCGGTTTTCTATGAGAACGTGGTATTTCTTCGGTCGAGCCGGCCCATTCGTGCCAAAGCATGTCCATTGGTACACGAGCACGGGCCTGGTCGACCCTAAAGCTTTTGTTTTTTTTTTAATTTTTTTTATAAGTACAAAAAAATAAAAATAAAAAAAAGCTAAATCATGCAGGATATAATTTGTAAAGTGCACCTCATAAGTAAAGTATATTAGTAAAGTAGATCATCTACTTTACTAATATACTTAACTATATTAGATATATAATATAATATTATCATTGACGAAGAAATAAGGAAATAAAAACCAATAAAAATATAGGCTAAGAGGATCTGCAGAAGATTTTTCTTACATAAGAAATGTTTGTTTGTCAGTCCGCGACGTGTAGTTCCGGCCTTGCGCGACGTAGAGTAGGGGACACCCCCTGTAGAGATATATCTAGTTATGTCGGTGTTACTGAGGTAGAGATAAAAATAACGATTATTATTGCAGATGGAAATTAATCTCGAAATGTTATTGCGACCTACTTATTTTTAATACTACTGTTTATATTTTCAAATCTACAAAATATGCAGGTGGTACCGTTCATTAGTTAAAAGTTTTAAGAGGGAATAGGGTAATAGGGGAGGGTAGGGAAGGGAAGGGAATAGTTGAGGGTAGGGAAGGGAATAGGGTAGGGGTTAGGAGATTGGGCCTCCGGTAAACTCACTCACTCGGCGAAACACAGCGCAAGCGCTGTTTCACGCCGGTTTTCTGTGAGAACGTGGTATTTCGGTCGAGCCGGCCCATTCGTGCCGAAGCGTGGCTCTCCCACGTATAAAATAGTTCAACAATTATGATCATTGGATACCATAATAATAATATTATGACAGTATTTTGTAATGCTCCTTGAATTTTGGAGATTTCTCGCAGTTTGTCAAACTTGGCAAGCACGAGTCGAACGATGAGTTTTTGGTATATATTCCAAAAACAGATTTTGTAAGATTTCCATCTGTTC
The DNA here is from genome assembly GCF_905147365.1 of Aricia agestis. Taxonomy (NCBI): domain Eukaryota; kingdom Metazoa; phylum Arthropoda; class Insecta; order Lepidoptera; family Lycaenidae; genus Aricia; species Aricia agestis. Next base: position 455,793 of record NC_056417.1, read on the forward strand.
CTTGGACTCTATGTCTCGGTACTTTTTCTATGAACTGTTACGTCACGTCTTATCAGCCCGCTTATCAGTGTTAGGTCGATGACCTCCGGTGTCGATACAACATACTTACTGCATATTATGGGAAAGGACAGAAAGGTAAACAGCTGATGGAGATGATAATAATTATGTCGTTACCGGCGTAGTGTTTTTAAAGTACCCGCATACGGCGATACCTAAATTTAGCTCGGCTGTATATGACTTGCATAATTGAAGGTTCTTAACTTTGCTGATGACGTGTTTTACACTAAAATAAATGGTTATAATTCACACAAGAGATTAATTTTATTCAACTTCTTGGCGCTAAAATAAGTGATATCTTTACTCGATGAACATTGTAAACTATCATATTGTGTACGAAATTTGGTACTTTAAGTCCTGGGAAGTATTTAATATACATATAATATAAATTATCATCTCAATCTCATAGTCTAAAATCGAAACCGGAATTTTCACTGTAACATTTTGCAAGCAATTTTCCGTAATGCCTGTTCCGCTCGTGCGTAATTTTCTGAAGATTTTTTCATCCAACGTTATTATATCAAGTTTAAATTATTTTTAAATATGAATCGAACTAGATACTCTTCACTGTTTTAATAAAATTCGGCACAGCTATGCTATCCTATATCACACAAAGTAAACTTTATTGAATCTTAAAATATGTTAAGTTCTCGACTGGTTTACCTTAAGATTGCTCGCAGTTCGGGCTTCTGCTGTAGACAGCAACATAATATTGTTTATACTATAACTTATAACCAAAATAATGAGACCATTCAAATTATTGTCATTTTGTAATGAAGTTTCGTGCCTCGATTCGCCGATTGAACTTTATTACTATCGGCTGTGTATAAGTGTAATGCTCACAGCTCACAGCCTTCGCCGAGAGCATCTAGGTATTATTAGCGGACCGGTTGTGATATCGATCTACCACGTCAAGTTAATGTTTAAAGCAGTGTTTTTCAACCTTTTTTACGATGTTGTATAAAAATATTACGCGACCCCCTCCACTCTTTACTTTTTTATCATGTTTATAAATATGTATATTGTACTCGTATATCCCTTTGTTTAAATTCTTCTACTTAAAAATTATCTTTACTTACTTATAATTTTTATTGTTTTTTTACTGTAATAGTTTTGTCGACCTCGGTTTAAAGCATTCAATTTCATATTTAAGACAAAAAAAACTTTATATTATATTATTACCGCATCTTTTATGGCGTCAGACGTCAGTTGATTTTTTCTGACCAGCCGTCATGTTATCTTTATTTCTATCACAATAATGATATAATTATCCTGCTTACACTCATTTTAATGTTAATCACGTTTAACACGTCCTACAGAGTGACCTAGCATGGTCATCCCATCGACTACAGGGTGACCATGACCGATCACATTGTCGGACAAAGTATAAAACAATAATTATTATGCATGGTCACTCATAAAGTAAGCATACTAATATTATAATTGTCCTACAAAGCTACACAACTCGGTCGCCCTGGGCCTACAAATGTCCCACAAGCTTGGCCGCCCTGGTAGTTGTCCTACAAGTAGTCCTGCAAAGTGCGTGCACATGGTCGCCGTGGCGGTGTGGCGCACGTCCGCCATTTACATACGCATCTGCCGCGGCCCGCGGTTCCTTGACCGGGAAAATAAATCGGCCAAGTGCAGCCGCATTAAGACGGCTTATCTCAAACAATACGAGTGAGGTACACGCACACTGGGACGGGCCGCGCCGCAGCGGGCGACATTCTATATTTATACAGGGTGTAACAAAACTAAGTGATAATACTTTAGGATGTGTATGTGCCCCTCATATAGAGTTCACTGTAAAAGTAGCAGTGCTAAAAGAGTTTTTGTGATTTGTATGGGCAAGCGCGCCAGCGTTAGAAATTTTCCCATCAAAAGTTTAAAAAAGGGACCTCTTTCATCGCTCATACTTTCACAGTGAACTCTATACAAGGGACACATACACACCCTAAGTATTATCACTCAGTTTTGTTTCATTTTGTATAATAGTATGACTGAGTGCGAGATACACCATAAACATAATATAAAAAATGCGGGTCGCAGGCCGCAGCGGCTACGGTCATAATGTGCCCGCACCTTTATACTCTATTCCGATTCATTTTGATATAATGTAAACAAAAAGGTGTTAGGTGACCAAATGAATGAGCCACCTTTTTTGGAGTTAGTCAAAAATACACGTGTAGACTGTGTAGGTACGATTATATTATGTTAGTTATGGCTCATAAGTTATTGGTCAATTATGTAAATACATTTAGATGTTATGCTCAATATCTGACAATATCACATTTAAAATATACGGCGAAATGATTATTGCGATAACAACTTATTTATTGGAATTAGAAATTGTTTGCTTTCTCTACATTTTGAGTTAAAATAAATAAAAGGATATTTGGTAGTAGACGACATAAAGCTTTAGGAAATGAAATAGCTTATATAAGTGCAACGTTTTCATGTTAGAGGCAGCACTAGTGTTGTCAGTAACGTGTCGGACTTTGGTCGGATTATTTATTATATTATGTGCTAGTGGCACCCTCTGCTTCGACCTTCACGTAGAGATCATTAAACAATTAAAAATCCTGCTTCATCATCTTTTGCTGCAGTGTAGACTGTTCCTGCAAAAACCAAACATTTGGTCAACGTAAGTTGATTGTTTGAAGTTTAAAGATTAATGTTATTGGAAGTTAAACCCAAAATATTGACCTTTTTGAGGATCGAGCGAGGGTTTGATTGAACATTTCATGAGGACCCGGGTTTTTTGCGCCATATTTTTAAGATGGTACAAAAAATATGCATATTGCATTGTGATTTTTAAGATATTTTTTAAAGAAATCCCTGAGTCATGCTGTTTGTGATTGAGTTTCACATTACTCACCGCGTGTTACTGTTTTTTATGTTCTGTCCCTCGTCCGAAAATAAAAACACCATGAAGATATTACAAATTATATTTGAAATCGTCCTAAATAAACTTTGAGTTTTAAGTTATCTCTCCAAACTTATCTCTTTTTCACCAATCGCCCCCTAACATTATATTGTTGTCATCTAGCGGCTATTAGGGCCACCATAGTATATCTCTTAAAATTTTAACCTAAGTCAACTTAAGAATCTAGGTTAAAACTGTGACTCTAAAATACCATAAGATGATACTTAATGTTAAGGGACGGTTGGTGAAAATCAACACAAGTTTTGGTGAAATGGACTCCATGTTTTATTGCGATTTCCATTTGATATAACGCTAGAGCAGCAGCCAAGAAGTTTCCAAGATGTCTCGATGGCTGGCTGGATTGATTTCATAATTTTGGTGTAAAAACTACTACAGTCACAGCATTACTATATCGTTAATTAAGTGCACTGACCTCCATTATACAAGTACGCTGGACTGATGATACCCTTTGAAATGACAGCTATTTTTTGTGCCTATTTGAAGCGGAATCAGCTCCCCCTTTATTAGGGATAGGAACTAAATTTGACGTAAAAATGACGTTTGAAATTCGCCATCATAGCAGTAGTGGGAGTATTTGGAACTAATACTAGTGATGTACAACTGTCTTTTCTATTATCGATGAAATGTTTCCAGATTCAGATAATGTCGACCACTAGGACAAAAATATTAAATTAAATAATACAAACGCTACATATTTTTATTAAAGATTACACACTTCCTCTCCGTAATTTAGATAGGTGTAATAAATTAACAACGATTTCATACGTAGATAACGTGAAGTAGCAGTACCTATCTATAATCCATTTATTTTTAGCAGTTAGCACTACGAACAACTAAAAATAAAACTGAAGATAAGCTTCTAACAAAAACTTTGTTGTTGTTGTATTGTATTTTCTAATTTCCTTTCTAATATTATCAAAGTAGTGCTACAGTGTATCGTATTAAAGCTGAACAAAGCTGAATAAGTGTTCTGTGTGATTAGACCCTAACTAATCTCATCATATTATATTATAAAGCGGAAGAGTTTGTTTGTTTGAACGCTCTAATCTCAGGAACTGCTGGTCCAATTTAAAAAATTATTTCAGTGTTAGACAGCCCATTTTATATATTCTATCACGCTGAGACTAATAGGAGCTAAGAAATAAAGGAAAATGTGGAGAAAGCGGGGGAATGTATAACGTGAAGGATTATACAGGATGTAACAAAAATAAGTGATAATACTTTAGGGTGTATACGTGTTCCTTGTAGAGAGTTCACTGTGAAATTAGCAGCGCTGAAAGACCAACATTTTTTTCACTTTCGTATGGGGAAACTCGTGTCGCTCGGGCCCTTGCCCATACAAAAGTGAAAAAATTTGTTCGTCTTTCAGAGCTGCTACTTTCACAGTGAACTCTCTACAAGGAACATGTACACACCCTAAAGTATTATCACCTATTTTTGTTACACACTGTATAGGCTATTTTTTGTGGACCAATTTGTCTGTGTAATTAGATATTTACGTGGGAGAAGCCGCGCGGAAAGTCTAGTAATAATATAAAAGTTCCTTATTTATTTAGGGATCTAGCAAGCCAATTTTTATCGATTTACTTTATCTCATTTGATTTTCGCCATTTTGGCGCTGATTGCCGAAGTGCGAGGGAAATTAACTAATTGGATAATGCGATCCATAAATAAATGTGGAACGTTTGAATACATTTTTTTATTGGGGTGGCAAGGTATTTATAAATAATAAAAATATATGTGCGATACTTTAACATTATATTTTATTAGTTACCGTTACACAGTTACAGTCTGTCAAGAAAGAGTAGACGCTGAAATAAATTTTCCAAACATAATCACGATCAAATGGTAGTTTTGCGCCTTGTATTTTCACAGAGAACGTTTGAACACTTCAAATAGTAACGGCAAGCGGTAGTAGCGGACGCCAACCAGGCTTTTTAATTTTTTCAACCATAATTCCAGTCTTCCTTCGTCAATCGTCAGACGGAAACCTGTCAATTATTTTAAGAGCATAATATGTATTTGATAATAAAAATCGGTTATCGGAGATTTCAATACAATTATTATAGTTAACGATAAGTTTTATCGACAGGAAACTCCAGCACTATTGAATTTTATTTTTTATCAAAAATCGGTAAAACAAAGGTAAATATGTGGTGAATACGGTATAATAAGATTAGTGCCACATTTTTAAGTGCCTATATTATCAATAAAAGTTTAATATCGTAGAAATGAGCTGTTAAAATCACTTACTTGTGAAATGTAACCCCACATCCCTTTTTGTACCGTGTTTTACATAACATACTTACACCCTTTCATAGTTTAACTATGAACCACCACTTATATTATATATATTATTTAATCGCGTAAAACCTTTTAAAACACTTTAAAAACACGAAAACAATTCGAACGATTAAGCCATAGAGAATTAAAATAAATACATGGTTACCAATGGTTACGTCAAATTTAGTTCTCTGTCCTAATAATGGGGGCGCTGATTCCGCTTCAAATGGCACAAAAAAAAGTGGGGATCCTAGATCCAGCGTACTTGTATAATGGAGATCAGTGATTAAGTGCAATACGTGATGACATTTGACGTCATGTACTAATGAATAATAATAATTAGCGGTCAGGAGATAGGCGGCGGACGTCACCGGTTTTACCGACTGCAGGACTGAACACAATAGCCAATAATATAAACATTTGACAAGCAGATAATATAAATTATAAACATAGTCGTCCTGAAAATTGCAAACCAATTCTTAATCTGGGTTCCGCTGAATCAGATGTTTCCGTGGCGCGGCTATCTTCGGGGTTCCGTATTTCGAATAACTTTTAATATGCACTGAAATTCCTATCAAATATTTTATGTAAGAGTATAAATTACACCCGTGACCCGTATATATAATACACCGGTTTGCTACAAAATTGTGAAAGAAAACACGTTTGTTCAAGCCCACTTAACTAATTATTTTATCATGCCTAACAAATGCCGCGGCCGGCGACATAAATAAATCAATCATCAATGTACCATTTAATTGTCCAGCTGTCACAATGGAAAATGTTTTACAGCGCGATGAGAGGTGTCAGGTGACAGAAAGACGGACGGACAATAATAAGACGTATATTTTTCCCACTAAAGGCTCTCACACAAAACTGCGAATTCGCAACGCATCGTAAAAATCGGCAACAAAACTCATACTCAAAATGTCATTGCGATGCGATGGGAAATCGCAGTTTTGTGTGGGAGCCCTAAGTACGGAACCCTAAACCGAGCCCAAACGTTCATGAGCTAAGGACGAGTCTGTTATCGTCAGAATCTTAATGTACGGGCGGACCTCGGTTGAATTTGGATGCGCGGGCGCAGGCGGCCTCGCGCCCGGGCCAAGGAGCCCGACGTGACCGGCATCGGGCCTCCACGACACTCCACATAATAAGGCTCGGGGATTACCTATATACGTAATATATTGTTCATATAAGAAAGAATAATCGTCTAACTTTGAAGATCTAATTTGTATTGCCTATATACAGACGGCGATTAGTGTTGTATTACCAAATACGTTATTCTATATTATTCATATATTATGTATCTATAGTCTATACCAATTACCAGGGGTTCCCAAACTTATTTTTCCTACCCGCCCACTATGAAAACAAATTATGTTTAGCGCCCCCATTGTTTCAATTTAAAATGCATCCAGATGAAATGAAATTACAAATCACCCCCAAAGCCTCTACTCAACGCCCCTTAAGAGCTCACCTGACTCTAAAAATCAAACATCGTCCTTCTCTCTTCACACTCACGCCCGTCTTTCATATGCCAGGTGAAAAAGGACGGCGCGGAATCATCGCCGAGTTAGTTTTACTTGAATAAAAGACGAACTATAGTGATTATGAAAAAAGTGTTTTGAAAAAATTTAGGTTTTATCAATACCTTTTTACATATTAAAAAATATTAAAGAAAAGACAGCAAACTTCGAAGATCCAAGCAAAAATGTGTCTAAAACAAGGTTTTTTGTAAAAAAGAAACTATCGAGCATTTTTTGAGTAATCGTGTTTTCGTCTTGAGCATTTAATCTTTATAAACTGAAGTTACTTGTGTCAAAAAATTCAGTTTTCTAGACCTTACAGATTTTGAGATCTAGGTTAAAGTATGTAGTCAAGTTAGGGTCATATGGGCTCTTAAGACCTGCAGCCCCCACAAGGGGGCGTTATCGCCCACTTTGGGAAAGGCTGCATTAAAATAATACAATAGGGTACGGGGAACTGATGTTTGATCTAATAAAATAATAAATTATGATTTAAAAACATAAAATCAGTAATTATTGGAATAAACTAGATTACTGGGGCATGGCTCTTTAAAGGATGTTTCGTAGTGATCATGAAGTATGTTTACCATGGCAACAGTAGTACAGTAGTAATAGCACAATGTCATTTTACAGTAGCGTAACTTAGCTGTATTCTAGATAAATGATAATACTCAAGCTATCATATCATGGTGGCTGGCGGTAGCACAAAATATTATTATATCAAGTAAAAAATAGAGTTAAAAATATGTCAGATTGGCGACAGCAGCTTAAATCATTGTGCAAGTTTCCTGTTTATAACTGTTCTCTAAAGTTATCTGAAATCGCACATAGCGTGCACCCGATTCCAGTGGTCGCCGGTTTAATGATGTTCTACTGAATATGATTTGTACTGTGACACACCAATGTAAACAATAGCGGTCACCTTGAGTGTTGACGGCGCTTGTTGCAAAAAAATGACCTCACCGACTGAAGCAGGCCCAGCAATTACAAATTATTGTTTTTATAATAATTATTACGAAGGTATTTTTTATCTTCCTGATGAAAATGATTTGTTGTATTGGTGCGTCAGTAGCGTAAACGCTGAGGTACAAACTAATATTATCAAAGCTAAAGAATGATCCTATTACTGGTATTCTTTGATTAAAAAAAACAGTTTTAAAGCTCTTGATTGATGAATGATGACGAATGAATTTAAAGATTTACTCATGAGCAAAAAGTCCAAATTATACGTGCTATACAGACTACTGAGTGTAACAAAACTAAGTGATAATACTATAGGGTGTGTTCCTCGTAGAGAGTTCACTGTGAAAGAAGCAGCGCTGAAAGATCAACTTTTTTTAACTTTTGTATGGACAAGCTCATGAAGCTCGGGCGCTTGCCCATACAAATCACGAAAAAAAAAATCTTTCAGCGCTGCAAGTTTTACAGTGAACAGTAAGTAGACATAAGGGACACATACACAACCTAAACTATTATCACTTAGTTTTGTTACACCCTGTATATAGAGTCACTCATCAATCATTCATCATCAATCACATTTGAGCGGTTTTCCCCTAACCCAATATAGGTATAGTTTGTTTATAAACACTTGCTATACAGAACTATGAGATAAAAATAACCTATATCCCTAGTTGTAACTTGTAATACAGCATGCTAATAGTATTGTGATTTAAATATTGAGCGATTATCAGTCGGTCTGACACAAGGTCGGCGAGACATTACCGCGCGGTACCCTCACACCGCGTACGGTGTCGCTGCAGTTACGGTATAAGTGATATAAAATGATGATCTTTATGTATGGAATTTTTAATTACTACTAATACAAAAGTATAGTTAGGGATATGGAACTGTGAACGCACAGCTCTAAATTATGCACACAGCACAGCAAAAGGGTGCTGATATAACAAATATATTTTAAGTAGACGCATATAATATTAAAATTGCAATTAGTTCTGCTTATGTTTTGATTTTTTATCTGTAATTTTTTAACTGTGGTCCTGTTGATTATTATTTTTAATGAAAACGTAGTTTTGACATCATTATGCTTTGATTAATCTTGCAGTTAAGTTTTGAAGCAACGCAGCGGTGCTCGTGTGTCGTATGAAGGTGCACATTTTTAATGCACTCGTCGTCGGTGATAATGCAACAAGTAATCCTTGACTCCGATCACAATTATCTGGACGTTTTGCTTCATCACACAGCACACTGTGCATCGGTACACTCCAACAAATATAAAATGTATTTAATGTAGTATAGTATTAGTATTGCTGATACATCTGACGCCAGTTACTGGACTAGATGGAACTGGATGCTGGACATGTGTACAATAGTACAGTGCCGACTGCTGATCCAGGCTAATCCAGTAACACTGGCGTCCGCTGCTATAACGATTGTAAACGCACTTGAGTCCAAATTCTGCTATGTAACTTTAAAAGTAAGAAGATGGGCGTGCTTTGCCTAACAATTATTATGAAAAGTATAAACAGAATTCTGCGTACTGCTATTTAAACTTTAAGTTTTTAATATAAATTTGCTTAAATGGAAGAAACATTACTATTTTTTTATAAAAAAAAAAAACCTCTCGAGATAATTCCGTCTCGCCGCTCGAGTGACTGAAAACATTATGTCTATGCTGAAAACCAACAACTGTTACTTGGTGTTACTGTTTTTTAACACAATAATACTGTATGCTGCTAACTGTACACATATCATGTGTAACGTATTGCACTCATTATGTACAATGTACACGGCGAACTTGACTTCTTTAGAGATCTGTTGGCGTCGATTGACACTGAGACGATATGTCATACGACGTTGCGTTTTAAAATTCAAGAATAACCTTTATTTACAAGGATAAACACAGAGAGTTGGAAATTCGAGCTGCTCTCTAAATGAAAAAAAAAACTATTCAATGTCCTTACCCGGAACTCAAAGTATTTCCATACCTTTCATCAAAATCGGTGCAGCGCGGTTTGGACGTGAAGAGGTAACAAACAGACACGCTGTCGTATGTATATTATTATTATGGATTATTATATTATTATAATGCTTAGTTTCCTATTCCCAAGTCAATGAAATATGACCTAACATAATACCTAACCAGTTTTACTTTATGTCGTTAAAAAGCTTAGACAAATCTGACGAAATTCCTAATTTTATTATTTGTAACATAATATAATAAAGTATAGTATTATGTAATCAACTAAAACTATAATTTGTTTTCGTTGAAACTCCATTATTTTATTCCTATATTTTGAGTTATGAACTTGATCAGTAATACTGCCATTAATTTAAGTAGGTAGAGTCAAGACTCTACCTATTTACCGCATATGTTACGTTACATTGCTAACGTGTTAACTGAAAATGTATAGAGTTAATGTCAAAATTTATATTAAATTGAATTTGTAGTATAGAAGCATACTGGATAACTATAAATTATTGACTATAATAACATACCTGCAAATCAGACCTGTGACTCCAATATCAGCAGTGTTATCAGATCTATGCAGGTTGTTATTACGGCCAATTGCTCCTTATCGCGGCAATAATTGACGTCTAATTGTTGCGTTATAATGTATGGACGTACAAACAACACGGTCGAGTTCCCCTCACCTCTGTACCGATACTCGCTGGGCCGCGTTGTCTCAAGACTTTAGTCCGCCGATTCTGCCGTTTCAATCTGACTTTCTGACTTTTGACCAATCAGCGCCCGGAAAATTTAAGTCACGGATTCGTCACAGATTTGAATACTTTCGTCACTTTTAACAAATGACATTCGAATAGAAATCGAATTTGTCTTACTGACAGTAGGTAACTACTGTAAAGTTGCACTTCTTGGGCGAGTCTGACGTCCAGTTATTTCGGCATAAACTGATTCGCAACGACATTGTCGTATGGATCAATCAGTATTTTTGTTGGATTGATAGCAGAATCGAGGTGTAGAAGGCTGAGTGTGAGTTGTCAGTACTCAGTCGACGCTCGCCTAGCGATGAACTTGCTCCAGTAGATGTTCAAGGGAACAGCTAACAATGGTCGCGTGCCGGCCTCGCGGACCCAGTGACCTTCCCGGTACATTTCTCTCGACGCTATCATTAATTTTAGCCTTTCTTTTCCAATAAATCATTACTCATTATCATTCGATTCTAATTACTAGTTATTAAGATCACGGTTCTCTTCCTCAAACTTGTTACTTAGTAGATAATTACGGCGCTACTTCGTTGAAAAACGATGTCTAAAGTTAAAACTGCGCGCTCAACTAATGACGTTGGCTCTGTTTAAAATGATTGTTTTACCGACAGGGGTCGACCAGTCGAAAAGTAGGTACACTTAAATTGTGCCAAAAACTCGTATGTTTTGTAAAGTTACAGAATGGCAATAAGGCATGAACACTGAGATGCCTAGTCGACAGGAGCTCTTGTTCACCTGACAGGTTTCTGAATGAACCCTATACTGATATTGCTCCTTCTGGTTGCAGGTTCGTGAAGCCGGACGAGGTGGCGAAGCTGTGGGGGCAGATGAAGCAGAACGACAACATGACGTTCGAGAAGTTCAGCCGCGCCATGCGCTACCACTACCGCCAGGCCGTGCTGGTGTCCGTGCCCACCGCGCGCCTCGTCTACCAGTTCGGCCACAAGGGGCCCGACTTCCGCACCGACAACCCCAACTTCAAGGTTAAGCTGGAGAGCGACCACGACGCCTGCAACTCCTAGTACGCCAGCGCGGAATAGTCGCGCGCGGCCGAGTCGCTCGCGAGCACCCCGCTCGTGAGCGCGCCGGTGCTCGTGAGCGCCTGCTCGTGAGCGCTCGAGTGCCGCGTGGGCGACGGATCGTGAATCTTATGTCCGGGCATCTCGAGGCGCGCGAACAACGAAGTGAACTGTTTAGTATTTTAAGCGATAAAAGCGCCTCCCGCTCGGTGTTCGAGGTGTTTTTTCAGATACGTCATACGTGTAATTAGATAGATAAGTATAGAGGAGTAATTATTGTCAGTAAGTCTAGGAGTTGCTCAAGGATGCGTTGTTGCGAGTTGTGTAGATAAAATATGCAAAGTCTTTGTTGGATTTGGATCGTTCAGCTCAATGGTCGGTGTTGCGGCTTTCGTGGTCGCCGCCGCCCGCGCCGTGGTCGCCGTGGTCGCGGGCGGGGGCGGCGCCCACGGGCCGGGTCGGTGCGAGGTCGGGTCGGGATCGCTGTTGTTGCTTCGTCAATTAACCCCCTCGTCGGGGAGTCCATATTATTTTTTTATGTAATCTTATACAAACGGTCGTCCGACTTCTTTGTAACGAATTTTTGATAAATATTTTTAACGTTTCGATTGTTACCGACTAGGTTAAGCGTAGGCTAGGAACAAACGTTGAAAATTCCACATTCCACTTAATTTATTTAGCGCTAAGTGAGTTTATTTAGTCGTAGAGCTCGATGCCATACGTGTTGTTGTACTTAATTAGATCCAGAATTTATATTACGTTTAAGTTTCTCCGAGCGCCGCCCCCCGGGAGAGGTGTGGGGGGGTGCTCTTCGTCCCAGTGTCGGCGCGGAGTGCAATAATGACAAGAACAAGATCTGTAGGCCAAAGATTAAGTAGTTTTCAAAAGTGAATCATATTTGTTGACACGAAATGTGTTTAGTTGTAAGTGGTCTCAGGCGCCAGCTGTGATGTGCGTTAGTCTGTATATAGTCTCGTCTCGTCTCGTCTCGTCGAGTCCCGCGAGCGGCGGGCCGGGCGCGGCCGACCGACGATGGACGATTGCTAGCCTACTGAGGGCTCCCACACATTATTGCGAATTCGCATCGCATCGCAAATATTTGCGACAAAACTCATAATAAAAATGACATTGCGATGCGATGCGAATTCGTGGTTATGTGTGGAGCCCTAAATTCAAGTCCACGATATTACATTGAGTCGTCGGTCGCCCCCGCTCGGCCGCCCCACTCTCGACGTCATGTTAAGGTTGTGTTAGGGCTCGTCCGGGCCCGAGTTATTAGTTCGTAACGTCTCCGTCGCGAGGTATATTACTGTCCGTTCTCCCCATGTTCATCCCGACGTCTATAGTACAAAACTGTGTCTTACGGTGTACGTCATCAAATATTTATTTAAAAAAAAACTTATTAAAAACAAAAAAAAATTGTAAATATTTTTAGTTAATCTGAAATTATAAAATTGTTTATGTTACAACTGACTTCATTTAATAATACTCTGATATTGTAAGTTTGATTTGTAGGCTTTAAAAAATTACCACGGAATGTAGTTTTAGTACGATTCGATCCTTTCCGTGGTAGTTCTGTAATAATTTCGATCAATTTATTGTTACAAAACGAATATTACGAGTGTCCAGTAATATTGTATGGTGCATAATATTTGATATTGTGCAATAATTTTTGAAGTCAGTTATTTTTGTTAAAACTTTATTTTTAGACTTTACGCATTTATTTTTTCAAATGTTATAATATATATTTTAGCGAATATTGTATAGGTAATAATGTCGGCTCACTCGACACGAATATTGTATTATTTCTTATTAAATATTACAAAAATTATACGAATTATGAATGTGAATGATTGTTTTATTTTTTTGCTAAAATATATTTTTTCGTTTATAGGGTTCCGTACCCAAATAATAGAAATGGGACCCTATTAAGACTTCGATGTCTGTCCGTCTGTCTGTCCATCTATCTGTCTCCAGGTTGTATCTCGAGAACCGCTAGACTTCTGAAATTTTCACAGATTGTGTAATGTGTAGGTATATCTGTTGACGCTTTAACAAAAAATACTAAAAACAAAACAAATTAAATATATAGTTTATTTTGTTAAATATATAGTTATATCATCAAGTTACAACAAACGTGATTTTTTGCTATTTTTTGCTCGATACCAACAGTGGCAACAGATAGGCACTTGAAATGTTCACAAAATACTCAGTTGTATTGTATAGATAATATATAATCCCCTTAGGGCGGATTCGACCAAACTGGAGTAAAATTTTACTCGAGTGTAACTGTCTCCTAATCTAAGAGTAAGCTGGTTTTGCGTTTTTCCAACTTCTAATCCAAGAATGAGGAATTACACGGGAGTAAATATTTACACGGGCTATTTTGGTGGAGTAAATATTAAACTGAGAATAGTTGCACAACAGAGTGTCAACTGTCACGGTCGGTGTCATTGTGAACTATAATTGACATTTTATTTCATACTCTTTGAGTAACTTGGTAAAATGCAAACGATAATACCCTAGAGTAAATTAAAGGAGTAAAATTATTCTCATGATAGTTATACTCGTGTAACTTCAAGTTTGGTCGAATCGGGCCTTAGTGTGAGAGTCCAACTCGTACTTGGCAGATTTTTAAAACCTTAAATTTTTGGCACCTACAAACTACAAAAAATACATTAAGAGCTAATAGGTACAAAATACTTTAGAGTTTAGGCCCTTTAGGGGTGTCTGGCAGTGGGAAGCGACTGTCAAAATATCCTGAAGTGGATGACCAGATTCCTGCGGCCCAAAGAAAATAGGATTAAAAAAAATAGCTTTATACTTTATCGAAGGTCAGGTAGACCTTCAAAATTGGATACCTCCTAAAGTTACCGCGACCGAAACCGAACCGAAAGTCTGGCCGTTACTGGCTCTTGGGTTATAAATTATGATTTAAAAAGTGGCCACATCGTAGTGTCATCCCTTTTTTCTTAGGTTGATTGAAAGGGATGACACAACGATGTTGACACTTTTTTTTTTAATTTCTTTACTTTCTTGATGCACTATACATCATAATTTATAACCCAAGAGCCAGTGACGGCCAGACTTTCTAGGGATTTGAGTGTTCATTTGAAATTTTGTTATGTTTACAATAGTTATAGTTAAAGTAAGTTGGTGCAACCCACCCTAAGTGGTTTTACGAGTAGAAGTAGTCTTGCAGTCAGTATAAGTATGTACCAACGAAGAAATTGATTCATAGACAGTTGACGGACAAACGTCAAAATGTTCTGATTGTGTAAATTTAAAATAATTTATCTCCCGTCGGGACTTTTCCAGTAGTCCGTGTGAAGTTGTTCATTTTGAATATTGGCAGTATTGGCAGCGGCCTGGGATACCAAGACCATAATATTATTAAGTGTGTTTGTGGCTCGTACAAAAAAAAGGTTATGACGTCGATAAACTGCCCTAAAGTATTCAATTTTGATTGTTACAGAGTCATCTAGTGACAAATAACGGAATTACTAGACGACCAAATATGATGACATCTAGTGTTGAGTAGTAAACCCATAGAAAAAGGCGACATCTAGATGCTAGCCGAGCAAAGTACTAATAAGTAGTTACCACGGAATGTTTAAACTAGCTTCGTATAGATGGCGCTTATTTGATATTTTCAATTTTTCTTTTTGTATAGGTAATCAGTCTGTATATTTTCTTAGGTTAACGTAAAATATATTGTTAATAATTTGAGCACTTAGATATTTAATTATTTGTAATTATACAATAATGACATTAGACGTAATTATTGTTTTTATTCTAAGAGCCGAGCTTTGTGAGGGCTCGCGTCGTTTCACCTTGACTGACTGATGATAACAGACACTCCAATTTTATTTATATATATAATACATATAAATAAAATTGGAGTGTCTGTTTGTAATATTGAAAGAACCGTTTTTTACTAAATGCAAATGAATGTATATAGGGTACAGACACCAAAACAACATTTTTTACAATTTTTGTCTGTATGTCTGTCTGTCTGTTTGTTCCGGCTTATCTCTGAAATGGCTGGAGCGATTTTGACGGGACTTTTTTAGGCACATAGCTGATGTAGTAAGGAATAACTTAGGCTACTTTTTACCCGACTTCCGAAAAGGAGGAAGATATAAGTATATAAGTAACTTTTTTTATAAAAGAACCTTAAAAAGGGGATTTTTTTCTGTTTTATTATCTTTGTTATCACATTTTGCTGACGCGGATGAAGTCGCGGGCAATAGCTAGTATATAAATAAAAAATACTATGTTAAAGGACAAATCAATAGGCGTTATTCAAGATTTTCAAATTCCGCTAGTCTAGCCCCTCGGTAATAGAATTTTACATTATGTTATTAAAATGTGAAAATTAGTCTATGCATTTTATAACTGAATTATAAAATCGCCAATTTCGCTTTCTACGCAGTACGTAGCGCGTAGGCGCGCGTTCAAATCTAATGCTCGGGAGGAATTCAAAATTACTTTTTTTGACTTAAAACTCAGTTTCAATTGATCTTGATCTTAATGCAAACACAACATTCAAAATCGACCAAATTGATGCGCCAGTGTGACCAAATTGGCACATCGATCACGATAATTTGCTAAAAAAATCATTCATCAGTTGGAACCCCACAAGAGTTCATACGCGGAAGATGTGCTATTGTAATAAGTTCCTAATAATTATTACGCAGCTGTAATAATTATTATATTGTCTAATTTATAAAAATAAGTCAGGTTTTCCTCCCTGACGCTATAACTCCAGAACGCACGAACCGATTTCCATGGTTTTGCATTCGTTGGAAAGGTCTCGGGCTCCGTGAGATCTATAGAAAAAAATATCAGAAAAAACTTCAAGAGAAAAGCAGGAAAACAGGGAAAATAATTTTAAGGCAAAACAACGTTTACCGAGATAGCTAGTATTCAATAAGATATCTCGGGTTGTTTTGCTTTTATTAATCGTATAGTGTTACACAAATTTTTTAACATATTTTATTTTTATTAAGTACCCTAATTGGTAGTAGGTACTCATAATCATATAAGTAAAAAAATACTTAAAAAAATATTTAAAAATATGTATACAATGTAGAGAGCTACATAAAATTCATATTGATTGTGTGTTGATATGAACGCACACACCCTTACAGCCTTTGTAGACATTAACCGCCGCCCGCAACCATCGCGGCACCGCGCCCTATGTACCTGAGCTGCGTCTGCGGAGCGAGGTCCCCGCGACGCCCCTGTACATATCCCGCCTGCACTGGTCCATGGAGGTCGAAGACGTCGTGGACTACATCCAGAAGAAGACGACACTGCGCCTGAGGGTCGAGCGTCTGCAGTCTCGCCACAAGGTTATTTTTAGCTCCTTTGTGGTGAGAGTACCGACGAATCTTCTGTCGACTTTCGAGGCGCCGGAGTTCTGGCCGATGGATGTAGTCTACCGGAGGTTCCGGGGGAAACGAAGCGAGTCACGTCGCCGGCAAAATGTGACAGTGTTAGTTTTTTAAGTATATATAAAATATGTATGTTAGTTTTAAGGTATTTATTATATAACGAGCTTTTGTCCGCGGCTTCGCTCGCGCTAAGAAGTATTATTATATACAAACTTTCATTCCCTATTTGAACCCCTTGGGGTTGGAATTTATCAAAATCCTTTCTTAGCGGATGCCTACGTCATAACATCTACCTGCATGCCAAATTTCAGCCCGATCCATCCAGTGGTTTGGGCTGTGCGTTGATAGATCACTATGTCAATCAGTCAGTCACCTTTGAGTTTTATATATATAGACTAGCTGTTACCCGCGACTTCGTCCGCGTCAACAAAATGTAAAATACATAGGTAAAAAATAAAAAGTAAAAATATGTCCTCCTCCTTTTTGGAAGTCGGTTAAGAAGTAGCCTAAGTTACTCCTTATTACATCCGCTATCTGCCAATAAATGTACCGTCAAAATCGGTCCAGCCATTTCGGAGATTAGCCGGAACAAACAGACAGACATACAGACAGACAAAAATTCTAAAAATTGTTATTTTGGTGTAAGTACCGTCTAAATATTCTTATGCATGTAGTAAAAAACGGTTATTTTAATATTAAAAACAGACACTCCAATTTTATTTATATATGTTAGATTTAAGGTATTTGTTATATGGGCCTCAGGTCTGATGCCCGAATTAAATGATTTGAATTTCAATTTGAATTAAGGGACTGCCCGCAGTGCGCTGTGCAAATTTTTATTGCGCGGATTTTTCTTGCATTTCTGTAACACATTGAATGTTATAAGAATATCCGCACTTGCGATAAAAATTACGCTTTGGCCTATGGGGGATTTTGTATGGTCCCCGTCCCCACCCTTCAACAGTCATGGGATGCGTCTCGATTTGTTCACTGGGACCCAGAAAAGTCTTAAGTATCAGTGTCAGTTTCAAAATCAATGGGGTTTATTAAAAAAATAAACTTTTCTCCAAAAAAACGGTGTTTATTTTTGAACAAAAACACAACTTTTTTCTACAAACAAACAGCATATCAGTCAACAAGGAACCCTTATAGTTTCGGTCTGTCCATCCGTCTGTGTGTCTGTCTGTATGTCCGCGGTTTTAGTCTCAGAGACAATAGGGCCTACAAAGCTGTAATTCGGCATGTATGCATATTATCTTAATGATGGCGACAAAATGGTATATAAAATCTTTTTTTTACGGTACCTCCCCATACACATCAAGCGGGGGTGATTTTTTTTCCGCGTCCATCCTATCGTGTGGGGTGTCGTTGGGTACGTTTTTAAAAATCTATTCAGAGTATTCAAAGATCATTTTCCGATTTAGGGATCCACTTGTGAAATATGAAGTTTTAAAGTGAAAAAATCGTTAAGAGTCCAGTGTCCCCCTTTCCACTAGCTCAAATTGTTTTAGCTCAGGTCTGGTTTAGCTGTTTAGCTCAGGTTGCTTCTGGAAATGTGGAAATATTCGTAGGAGATATTATGCTGACTTTAAAGGAAAACTATCACGGCTAAGAAAACTTCATAAATAAGTAATTGAGTAATTATAGTAGATCAACTTAAAAAAATGTATTCGAAGAAGTATAAAGAAACTTTTCGTTCAAATTCCTTTGAACATAACTGAGATGGTATTGTTGGTAGTGAAAAACACGTTACAAATATACATTCATTGACCATACAAAAATTATCAAAAACTAGCGGTACTACAGAGCCCTATATTGCGCGTGACCCGATACGCACTGTGCTGGTTTTTAATTTCATGTACAAACAAATGACGATTTAATTGAAGGCAGATATTAATATGAAGATATAGATATTAATATGATCTCCACATTTTAACACAATTTATTTGCACATTAAGGAAATGCGTAATGCGTATGTAAAAGAGAAAAAATAAAATAAAAACAATATATATATATAAAACTTAAGGCCGCGTCACCATCAAACACGGCGCGGCATCGTCACCGTGAGATACGATGCCGCCACCGTAACACGTGACGCGTGTTCCGACTTCCGGTGCCACGAACAGTGCGCCGCCCCGTGGCCCATTGATTGAAATCTGACAATATTTCCACTACGCGACTTTGTTTGATAGGTATTTCACATGCCTCGTTTAAGTTTGGAACGCCATTTTTCGGAAGTTTCACCCTGAATAGGGGCGCGCGGTGCACCGTTCGTGTCACCGGGACACTGTGCGGCGTTGCACCGTGTCAGGGTGGCGGCGTAGTGTCATGGCACGATGACGACGCCGCGCCAAGTTTGATGGAATTGCACTGTAACCCCACGTATTTGACAGATGTCGCCATTGTAAAAAATTCTTTATTCTAGTAGATCTTTCGAATGACACCTGTTTCTGCTCTGTTGGTGGGTGGGAAGGGGAACGTTTCTTCTCATAGTCCTTTATATGAAAATATTCACGCGATTAACAATTCGCAGTGCAGAGTGCGGACAGTCACTAAAACACACACACATGTGTATTTGGGTACACTGTACAGTTTATACGTGTACGTAACAAACTAACAACGTACGTAACATTATCACATTAATGTTATTATCTTCCGCCGTCGACGACGCGCGGACGTTTTGTAGCAGAAAATAAAAGTGAGTTTTGTTTTTATTTTTGTAACGTATAAATTGTCGTAAATTAAAAATTATACACATCAATATAAAATAATATTTAACCGTAGACAAGAGCGATAGTAATGGATATCTACTTAGTAAAGGTTTCGGTTTTTTTTCTACATTTAAGTCAAAGAAGTTAATATAACAAAAGGTAGGTTAATGAGAATTCAACTCTTTGAAGTTTTAAATGAATGTAATTATGCATTACCGGAAAATATAAAAATAATTCAAATATTATAGTCACTTATATTTTTTGCTTCAATGTAACTATTTCATTGCAGGAGGTATTTACTTACACAGGTATTTATAATTAGCAATGATGATTAATGATACAAGAAATTTAAAACAATCTTGATTTTGCACAGTATCTTAGTCGTAGCCAACCACCTTGAAAGCCTTCTATGCGAGGTTAGGTCACAGTTTTTTTGGAGCTATATTAATTTTTGCAGTGTATTTATGTATTTTTTGCAGCCGTGGTAATCAATACAAACTAGTAGTAACTACGTACAAGTTTGTTTACTCGTCGCCAACCTCGCAGACAACCAGTTCTTGTTGTTTTTATGGCTCACACTCAATTTAACATTAATATATAATTGAGGTGAAACGTATCACTGTGCTAAATAATAAATTAATTAATTTTTCACTCTTGACACTAATATTAAATATTATAACATAAGAATATAATTTTGATGCTACTCGTAGATATAAAACGGGCTGGATCTAACGCTGAACGGATTCGCGTCAATTTTAAGGTGGCTTTTTATCCATTGCCGCAAACGACCGCGACCGACTAAAATTATCGGTATAGAGATCGGAAAGAATTCACATTCAAACAGTAGAATTGAAGACTGCTGTGGCCTGTGGGCTGTGAATCTCGCCCGGAATGAAATGACGGAATTTTTAGGCTGGTATAAATAGTCAGTACTCAAGATGCATCTCGGTCCCAAGACACGGTTCAGGCTCTGTGATTGGTTGGCTGTCAAAATTTAGACCAATCACAATTCACAGACCCGAACCGCGTCTTGAGACCGGGTCGCATCTTAAGTAATGATTATTTATACCGGCCTTAATTTGTCAAACTTGTGGTCAAGGACTTTGTAGAGGACGGCAGATTGATGCATTTGACCTTCAATTGTGTTTCACGATGTCGCTAGAGTTTTAGCTCAAATTGTACCAATTTGTATCAATTACCATACCTCGTGTGTTATGACTTATGACTTTTGACTGAGGTATAAAATTAATAGAGTCTGTACTCAGTATTAAAGTGGAAGATTTGACCTAATAATTGTGTGTAAGTTATATTTGTCAGTGGACTGCGACACTCACGACAAACTTAACGTGAAAATATTATCAGCGCACCAGGATGTGGTCGGCTTCACAATAAACGCTCAAATAAGTCGCGAAACACAACTTGGTGATAATACGCTGATAACAATATAAATATAGCGTTATTCGCTCGATTAGAATGTAATAATGACAAATAAAATATTATGTAAAATATTGTAGGCGCTTACTTTTTATTGTTTTTAAATTAATCATGTTATTGTTTTGTTTTCGGTGAAAACTCTTAAATATTATGTATCCTCGGTTGTAAATTGTACCTATAGTTTTGAGTTTTGAACTATTACCACAATGGACACTGCTATAATCACACCACCACCACCAACACTTTGTTGTCGTCGTAAAAAATATTATTTAACTTGCTGTTGCCCGCAACTTCGTTATTTTGAATTCTTTTCTTTCTGCTACTCTCTACTCTACATTAAAACTATCCTACGACCATAATTAATCCTCCTTAGTATCCCTATGGTTGTGCCAATTTTAGTTTCAGTTGTTTAAGCGTGAAGAGTCAACAGACGTATAATTATAGACACAACAGGGAAGCGGACGTACAGACATTTAAATTTATATGTATTTGCAGCAAATGATATATCTGGTGATCTGGGCGGGCGCGCTGACGGCGGCGCTCGCGCTGTACTTCAGGCAGGTGTACTCGCGGTTCAGCCGCTACGGGGTGAGGGCCAAGCCTGTCGTCCCCCTGCTGGGAAACATGACTCAGGTCATGCTCCGCCGGAGACACTTCACTGAGGACATGGATCAGCTGTACGGTGACCTGGCCGGGGAGAGGTTGGTAGCTGAATCGTGTCGCGACGATGCTCGCGCAAAAGTTATGTGATTTTTAAAATGCCCCTGCCCCTTATGGGATTGTCCCTGCATGTCTCCGAGTGTTAACTGAACCTAACATTTCATTTTTACTTAAGGACGACCGGTGCTACTAATTATTAAAACTGGCCTTACAGAACAATGTATTTCTTGAGAGCATTAAATTAAAACTGGTAACGAATATTTAAATATCGACACTTCATCACAGAAACGGCGCATTAATCTGCAAGACAAGAAAACGTGTACCTGTTCTACACACCCCCTTGATGTTTCACCAGATTCATAGGCAGATACGAGTTCCTGCAGCCGTCGTTGGTGATAACGGACCTAGACCTCATCAAGCAGGTCGCCGTCAAGGACTTCGAGCATTTCCTCGACCACAGGGGCTTCGTGGACGGTACTGTGGAGGCGTTATTCGCCAGAAATCTGTTTGCACTCAGAGGTAGGCCTAGTCAAAATTCTTAAACTTTACTTTGCCCATTATGGTTTTTTTCTCTTTCGGGGTAAAAGTTTAAGGTGGCACTTACTCTGTTAGGTGATGAGTGGAAGGACATGCGGTCGACGCTGAGCCCCGCCTTCACCAGCTCCAAGATCCGGCTGATGGTGCCCTTCATGGAGGAGGTCGGAAGACAGATGATACAAGCCCTGAAAAGGGACCTCAAAGAAAGCGGAAGTGAGTAATATTTTATCGATATACAAGTCTAAATGCGCATCGGCCTACGACACGTTCCTCCCACCACTTTGTTGATTAATTGATCAAGCCCCATATACTCACCGGTGAACGAGACACAATAGAATATCTCGTTTTCCCTCGATCGACAGGTTAAGAAAATTTCTTCAAGGTCACATGATTTTCAGCCGGATCTATCGAAGTCGACTGCAAGGACCTGACCGCCAGGTTCGCCAACGACGTCATAGCGACCTGCGCGTTCGGTCTGAAGGTGGACTCTCACATGGACAGAGACAACAAATTCTTCCAAATGGGCAAGAACGCTGCCACGTTCAAGTTTAAGCAGATGATTATGTTCTTTATTACGGCTGCTTGTCCCGCTATCGCAAAGGTAAGATTTTTACCAATAAAATTAATTAACTTATGGTACAAAGTTACAAAATTCATAAAATACCATTGCAGTGGCTAAAGTTAACGTTCTTCACGGAGGAATCCAGAGATTTCTTCCTCGATCTCGTGCTCAACACGATGAAAGACCGGGAGCAGAGAAATATAACAAGACCTGATATGATACATTTACTCATGCAGGCCAAAAAAGGTACTAGCATATATTATATACTTACATTTTTTGCAAATTGTTTACAATTTTTTTAGATTAGGGTAATTTTTATGGCAGTATTAATTTTCCAGGTAATTTAAACCATGACGACAGAGGTACAAGTGATGCTGATGCTGGATTCGCCACGGTTGAAGAATCCTCCGTCGGAAGAAAAAAAATTAACAGAGGTAGGTTTAAGACCCGAAAATTACAATTACCTACAACAAAAAATATTGAAATCGAATTTTAACCGACTTCCAAAAAACGAGGAGGTTATATATTCAGCTGTGGATATTTTTTTATTAATAAAAACTTCGAAAAGACGCAGACTATGTAATACTTATATAAAAATATTAAATCATTGTTATTGTTATTAATCAATAAGGAAAAAATTGTAAGAAAACCTACACGAAGTTGAGATAACATGCGTATTACTAAAAATGTTTTTGTTGCAGTTTGGACAGATACAGATCTTGTAGCACAAGCCGTTCTTTTCTTCATAGCTGGATTTGAGACTATATCCGTGGCTATGTCGTTTACGTTACATGAACTAGCTTTACAGCCACAAATACAGGAGCGTCTCGTTCAAGAAATCAAGGAGATAGACACAAAAAATAACGGAAAAATAGACTACACGAGCATCCAACAGATGAAGTATCTCGACATGGTTGTGTCAGGTGAAATATTAAAAAAATAACAAACGCCTTGTAGCTAAATTTAATAGAAATTATTACTATACTGAATTGATTCACAGCCAAAGAGCCTAAAATATGCCGGTGAATAAGTAATTATAATCTTAAACATATTTTTTGCAGAGGTCCTAAGAATGTGGCCACCAGCCATATTTACAGACCGACAATGCGCGAAAGACTACAATTTAGGAAAGGCGAACGATAAGGCCGAGGAGTATATCGTAAGTGATAATTTTGTAGCGTGTTTCTATGACAATTATATAGAGGTAGTTTATGAGTTTAAAAATTTTTGATTGCCTAGTAATTATATGAACATCATGCGGTACGTCCTTCAGAAACCTTTTCTTGTGTACTGATACAATTTTCTACATCTCAAAAGTTAGTTTCCTTATCAGGCAAAATCAATTGAGTACAATTTCAGGTCCGCAAAGGTGAAATAATTGGTATACCGATCTGGAGCATCCACCGCGACCCCCAGTACTTCCCCGACCCCCTGAAGTTCGACCCCGAGCGGTTCTCCGACGACAACAAGCACAACATACACCCCATGGCATATCTGCCTTTCGGCGTCGGACCCAGGAATTGCATAGGTTGGTGCTACTTCTATTTCGCTAGTGTGTTTTCTTTTCTTCTAACACCTTCTTACTTTGTCCTTTTTACGTGTATTTTTTATTACTTTAACTATCGTCATTTCTTTTAAAATGTAAAACATTACACCTCCTTTATTATCTAGTCTTCTTTCGTTATCTTTTGTCCGAGTGTGTTTTTTATTTGGATCATCATCATTACTCTGTTTCCTGATTTAGATTTATTTTCTAGATTTTGAATTAGTCAACTACATATTAGAGCAACTAAGAGAACTATTAATTGTATGATATCCAGGTTCGCGGTTTGCGCTGTGCGAGTTGAAGGTGCTGGTGTACACGCTGCTGCTGCACATGGAGGTGTCGCCGTGCGCGAGGACCAACACCACCAGGACCCTCAGCAAGGACTCCTTCAACCTGCTGCTGCAGGGTGGACACTGGCTCACCTTCAAACCCCGCAACTAGGTTCAATAGAGTATAATAATGAGATAATGCTGGTGATGTAGAGGACGACGATGATGATGGCGGAGACGACTGCGCTTATCGTGATGGTGATGATGATGAAGATGATAATGATGATTGACGAGAATTTTACTATAATTACAATTATTATAATAAGTTAATTATCGATGTTATATTCTATAGTGATAAGGGAAATATTTACCGTGACCAAAGAGTAATATGAGTTCTACAGATTGAATGAAACTTTTTTGAAATAAATTTTATCTATTATTACATAATATAGAATAATTATTTTTATATTATTTAAAGACTTGTAATATCGATTTCAGTAGAGTGAGAGCCAGCGACAACCAGACGAAAGTCTGATTTTCGCTGGCTCTTGTGCCATTTAGGTATAATTACTGTGATAACAATATTTTATATTATTTACGATAAAAATTATGAATAATATATTTTCGCATTTATTTATATAATAACTTTTCGCATGAGATGAAAACATTGTTATAAGGGTGGTTCTACAAAAATTGGGTAACTTTTAGGGATATTTATTATGTTTACTGTAGTTTTTATGGTAAATTTAGACATCTTTGGGTTTAAAAGATGGGTAATATAATGAATATATTGTTGCAAATTGGGACAGTCATTTTATAGAGTAGTTTTTAAAATATATCGATTTTTCTGAATTTGACTGCCAGAGGACTGACGAGGGTGACACAGTACTGATATGTAAGGCAAACATATTAGAAACATATATGACATTTGTGGCATTTATTAAACGCTTATATACTATAATTATATCACTTTCATTATTTTAATGTATCAAGTTCTTAGTAAGTTAAATATTGAAAAATATTTTGTAATAATGCGGGGAAAACACTATCACACCTTTATAAGAATTTTGACAATTGTAATAAACATTTTTTTTTACTCTTAAGTACTGTTTCTTAATAGTATACATTAATAATTAATATCAACAAACAACAGAATTAAAGTTTTCGTTTTTTGTCCATCTGTCCGTCAGTACATCCATTTGTCTATCTATTTGTCTGTCACCAGGCTGTATCTCAAGAACAGCGATGGTTCAATAGTTTTTATTTTCACAAATGACGTATAATTGTGTTGCAGCTATAACGAAAATACAAAAATAAAAACAAAATAAATATTTAAGAGAGCTCCCATTCAAGAAACGTGATTTTTGTGCCCTTTTTTGGTCGATGTCAATAATGCAACCAGGTAATTTTAAATACTCTAGAAATACTTAATCTTGTTCTTACTTTAATAATAAACAATAAAATTGTAACAAAATAAATATTTAAGGGGTCTCCTATACAAAGAATATACTTTTTTGTCCTTTTAACTCAATGTCAATAATGGCACCAGGTGGGCAATTGAAATGTTCACAAAATACTATTTTTTTTCTTCTTTAATAATAGATGATATAATTAAAATAAAATAAACACTTAAAGGGAGCTCTCATACGAAAATAGCTCTTTTTTAAATACATTGTATAGGGGGGCGGTGGTTACTCGCGTCCGTAGGAATTACCTTTTACTACCCTACACGTGTCCCCCGGGTGGTGCTAAACGAGTAACAACGCCGAGTCTCAGGCGGCGGATATGATAACCTGACTCCTAGGCAGTAGTGGCCTTGAGGACTAAATACCCTCAAAAAGTCTAGCGCGGAAAGCAACGGGAAACTACCGCGACTATAATCCCAAGAAAACCACCATGATTAAGAACGCCACCAGAGATAATATGATGTCATGCGACCCGATTAACGCTCGGCGCCAGCTTGGTTCCGGGCCGACTGGTGTGAAATTGGCTACCGGCTGCAGGTCAGTTAACCAGCAGGCTGCTTGCAGAAACTCTGCTACTGTTGGAAACATAACATCTTACTCTAGCAAACTAACACCCAAGGGAAGGGCAATAACAATAGGAACCTGGAATGTCCGTGGACTTTTAAGGCCAGGAAAAATCGAAGTTGTTGAAGCGGAGATGAAGCGCTATAATCTGGCTATACTAGGATTGAGTGAGACCCATGTCAAAGATAACGGATACCACATAACACCTGAAGGAAATATGGTAATCTACTCTGACAGGCAAGACAATAGTTTTAGTGGTGTGGGCTTCATAGTTGCTAGCTGGCTACGAGACAAGGTATTGGGGTATAATACCATCAACAATAGAATTATATCCTTAAAAATTTCAGCCCATCCACACCCAATTAACTTTGTACAGGTCTATGCGCCGACCACTGCAGCCACCGAAGAAGAGATGGAGAAATTTTACCACGAGCTAGAATTAACCTGCAAAGCGTTACCAAAGAAGGAATGTACTATCATCCTGGGAGACTTTAATGCTAAGATAGGGCACACTGATAATGATCAACACCTAAGGAATGTTATTGGGGAATACGGCTTAGGAGCCCGCAACAGTCGAGGTGAGATGTTGTTAGAGTTTTGCATTGAAAAAGGACTATTCGTAACTAACACGGCATATAAACAACATCCAAGACGCTTATGGACATGGCGATCGCCAACAGGTCATAAAAATCAGATTGACTTCATATTAATCAGCAGCAGATGGAAGTCGTGCATAACTCTCTCAAAGACTTTTCCGGGTGCAGATTGTGGCAGCGACCATCAGCTGTTAATAGCTCAATACAGAGTCCGCCTCAAAGTAGTTTCAAAGCCTCCACCATCCAAAAATATTCTTCTAACACAAGAAGCGAAAGCTTTTGAGGACACACTACAAACTCGACTGGACAGTGAAACGTATTGCCCATTTGACTCAGCCAATACATCATGGAATCAGCTTAAGGCCGCATTAGAAGAGACAACTAGAACAATCACAAATGGACGGAAAGTTAAACACCCTAGATCTGAGTGGATGAGCAAGACCACTTGGGAGGCAATCGCACAAAGAAAGGCTCTAAAGACTGGAGGAATTCGTTCAAAGGAAGAACAACAGCGATACTCTGAACTCGACTCACTAGTACAGCGTCTCTGTAGACATGACAAGAATGCATATATCAATTCCATATGTAGAGATATACAAACACACTCTGATACCCTACATCCAAGAGACATGTTCCAAAAGGTAAAAATTCTCACACGGGAACGAAAATCAAAATCTTGGAACATAGAAGATGAAAAGGGTAACCTGATTTTAGACAAGAACCAAGTGATGACAAGATGGAGGAACTACTGCCAAGACCTGTACAAATATGACGCTGATGAACCTGACACTAGATTAGATTTTACAGATAAAGAACCCGACATCGTTCTCCATGAAGTAGAAGCAGCTATAAATAAGCTCAAAACAAAAGCTTGCGGTGGAGATGGTATACAGGCACAAGTGCTTAAGAGCTTGGGTAAGTCTGGAATCAGAGTAATGCATTCAATATGTCTTAAAGTATGGAGAACAGGACAGTGGCCAGACGATTGGACAGAATCTCTCGTGATACCACTACATAAGAAAGGGTCGACTAAAAAGTGTGAAAATTATCGGACCATCTCACTAATTTCACACGCCAGTAAGATTCTTCTCCATGTTATAAACAACAGATTGGCACACTTTATAACTAGACAGATATCCAAAGAGCAGGCGGGATTCGTAAAGGGCAGGGGTACCCGAGAACAAATCCTAAACATCCGTCAGCTGATAGAAAAGAGCAGAGAATTTAATGTCCCAATAGTACTCTGTTTTGTGGATTACGCTAAGGCCTTTGACTGCATCGTCTGGTCCAAAATGCTGGAGGTGATGAGAGAGTTGGGCGTCCCCGATCATCTCATATTTTTGGTACAAAACCTCTATCTGGAAGGTCGATCAAGGGTGCGATTAGACAATGATCTGTCAGAGCCGTTTGCTACAGAGCGTGGTGTCAGACAGGGTTGCATCCTCTCTCCACAGCTGTTCAACCTCGCAGGCGAATATATAATGCGTCGAGTGTTGGAAGATTGGAAGGATGGTATTAAAATTAACGGATACCTTCTCAACAACCTAAGGTTCGCTGACGACACCACGCTTATAAGTACTTGCGAAGTGAAACTTGCTGAACTTCTAGCGCGGCTCGAAAAGATTAGTCGAGACTTTGGCCTCCAAATCAATCGCAATAAAACCAAACTGATGTACGTCGATAAGCTGAACCAAATACAAAAGACATCCTTACTACAAGATCTCCAACCCGTAGAGGAGTTTGTCTACCTGGGATCGTTGATTAGCAACAATGGTAACTGCGAGAGGGAGTTTGTCCGACGGGCTCAGATGGCTAAATCTGCGGTTGGGCGCTTAGAAAAGATATGGAAGAATAAGAACATCTATCGTAGCACAAAAATAACACTAATGCGTTTCCTAATCTTTTCAATATTTTTATATGCCTCCGAGACATGGACACTAAAAGCACGTACTCGAGCTAAGATTGACGCTTTTGAAATGTGGTGCTGGCGTAAAATGCTCGGCATCCCTTGGACCGCACACCGGACCAACACGTCTATACTTCAGCAACTCAAAATTACCACCCGCCTGTCCACGCTTTGTCTACAACGATCACTTGCCTTTTTTGGCCACATAGCCCGCCGGGAGCCTAATAATCTTGAGAGTCTCATACTAGCTGGGCAATTAGAGGGGAAAAGAGGCAGAGGCAGAGTGGCTACACGATGGACAGACGCGATTGTCAAGGCTGCTGACTGCACGTTCCAGGAGGCATTTCATCAGGCCAAAAATAGAGACAAGTGGAGAGCCCTATCCCAGAAAGCAAATTTTGGTGGTCACGTCCCTCAGCCATGAGGATACGACTAGGAAGGAAGGAAATACATTGTAAATATTTTTACATTATGATAGTCCTGACATTCATTATTGCGTACATTAAAGATTGTAATTATATATCGAGTTTTCTGAAATTAATCGTAGAATATGATGTACAGTCTCTTGATTGAACGTTTTTGGGTTTGTGACAGGCCAAAGAACTGACGTTTTGAGCATACTCTTTTAATTTTATACAATTTCTAATTAAATTACGTATCTGAAATTGAGTGACCAATTAAAGGAGATTACATACTTTTAAAATTAAGTATAAAATCTTTAAAATATAATGTGATTTAATATATATTGACTGGTGACAGCGAGTTACCCAATTATAATTAAATGCTTTTAGGATTTTTTCGCATAAGGTGAAAACTTTTGTTGGGTAGAGGTACATTAGGTATTACTAATAATTCATAAATCTCTATTTAATAAAAAATAATATAACATGACAAAACTAACACAGACTGAAAAGGCAAATGCTCTAGTAATAGCCATAGGTAATGGTGTTATATTTTACTGTAAAATTAAATTATTTGTTACCAAAACTTTAATTAAAGGTTTAATTTTTATTTCATTTTTTCAATAAATCCTTATAGCATTAATGCAGCTTTCCCTGAACTTGTAGATGTGAGCTGTGTATAGCTCTATCTCTAATTTAGTTTCAGTTTCGTTGAGTTTAGTAGAAAGGACTTGACATCATTTTTACTAAACCTACATCAGAAAAACCCTCGATGGTTTAGCAGGACGACAACGACAACGCAATGGTGACGTTCGCGTTCGTCTGTCGAAAGCTGTAATAATACCACCCACCCCGTTTTCTGTGACGGTGGCTGGTGTCATAGAAACAATGCCGGTTGCATAGGAGACTCTTTATTCCTTCACTCTCATAAGCCAGTGGAACGGAAGACCGACACGACCGGCGAGAGATCAGGCGCAGGACCTACATTTTACATGCCCATTCTACGCATGGTTTGTCTTAACAATAAGGTGGTCAGCCTGCATGTCCTAAACAAACTTAGAAGTATCATGTTTCCAATGCGGGAATCGAACCCACGACCAAAAATGTGAAGCTATAACGATATAATAACTATAACGAGGATTACGTCACGAAGACGTAGCTGTAAGCCGGTCCTGCTAAGTCCTCGGTATTCGGTACCAGTATTTGTATAATTGATTATAATTTATAACTGTTTGTTTGTCAGAATCACATGCATTCTAAGGATGCAAACATTAATATAAGCTGGCGTCTAACACAAACATAAGAGCGTCAACTGTGATATTATTATTATCTCATACTAGAAGCTCTACGCGTAAATAAGAATTCCGCGGGAGCCGGGAACCAAACATTTTCTGCAAAAAGTAACCTATGTCCTTTTTCGGGTTCTGCTCTATATCTGTACCAAATCACATTAAAATCGGTCCAGTAGTTTGTAAAATTAGCGCGTTTAAACAAACAAACCTTTCAGCAGTATGATATTAGATAGATTGGTACAGTAATAACTAATAAGTAATAACAGACATAATAATTCATCAGGCTCTAGACTACAGTCAGGACAATTTAAGGTGGGACCAGTCATTGACCTTTCTAGTCTAGGAGCAATGTTAAAAATACTCGCACTGCATTTTGTAAACTTAAGAATAAAATTGAATTCTTGTAAAGAAACATACTATTATATTTTCATCGGAAAACGTTTTGGATCATGCAGCTACTCGGATAAGTTGTAAAACAACGCATTATCTCTATGTTGACGTCGATTTCAAGGACACTTTTGAGTTACTCCTCTAGAGGAGTAACTCATTTGCATATTACAAATTATAATATTGCGATTTTACACAATCTACATAATGCTTAATCATTGTCCACTATAAAAGTGATAAGTAAATCATTCGGGGAAGAACCGCGCCGAGGTAAACGCCCCAATCGTTGAGGACAACTGCAGGTAATAATATCCATACTTCCATACTAATATTGTAAATGCGAAAGTGTTGTCGGTCTGTCTGTCTGTCTGTCTGTCTGTCTGTCTGTCTGTCTGTCTGTCTGTTACGTCTTCATGCCGCGCCCCAAGCGCTAAACTGATTTTGCTGTTTGTTATAGGGACACTATGTGTCCCTGTAAACGACATATTATCACATACGATACTTTTTATTAGGAAAAAATGTACGATTCCCCCGGTATAAACGAATTTAGGCGCAACGGAGTTGCGGGTGTCATCTAGTGAGATAACAATAATTTTATACGTGGGAGAGCCATGTTTCGGCACGAATGGGCCGGCTCGACCGGATAAATACCACGTTCTCACAGAAAACCGGCGTGAAACAGCGCTTGCGCTGTGTTTCGCCGAGTGAGTGAGTTTACCGGAGGCCCAATCCCCTTACCCCTACCCTATTCCCTTCCCTACCCTCAACTATTCCCTTCCCTTCCCTACCCTCCCCTATTACCCTATTCCCTCTTAAAAGGCCGGCAACGCACTTGCAGCTCTTGTGATGCTGCGAGTGTCCATGGGCGATGGAAGTTGCTTTCCATCAGGTGACCCGTTTGCTCGTTTGCCCCCTTATTTCATAAAAAAAAAAAAAAACTATACTCGTACGTAGTATGTAACAATTAACATGTAGTAAGTACTTACTATACCTACCATGAGTGTATACACGTGTACTACCTGTCCGTCACGTGCACGTCGCAATCACACACTTATCTGCAAATTATTGTTGCTCTCTGGGCGGATAATAATTTGATTTAAAAATGCTATCGAGTATAATGATATTAGTACAGAAGGTCATCCCCACGCTGCGATATTTGATAAGCGTATTAAAATACCATTTTTGTTGTCTACGATACGAATGAGATTAAGATGTGATCGTATACAGGATGTTTATAAGGAACATTAAGGAAAGGATGGAGCAGAGGGTGCTACTAGCACATACTACAAATAATCCGACCAAAATCCGACATGACGGCACGTACGTATCAGAGTATTGACAGAAACCTTGTTAGCGTCGAACAAAACTTTTAGTTTACTGTCTTTGCTGGTGCTGCCGTCTGGCGTGAAAACATTGCTATAATATATTATTATTTATTATCCTATTCGAACGAAATATTCTTCCTAGTCTAAAGACTTCGAATTGAATAATTTTCGAAATGAAAACTAGTAAAGGCGCATTATTACGCGATCTTTCATGATTTTCACCACCATTTACAATAACGTCGCTTCTAAATTGCGCAACGTTCACTTGCGGTGAGTAATGACCTCAAAATACTTGGTCAAACAACTCTCTGATGCAAACTACAAGCAATTTTTAAAATACCCTTCATTTGAGTACATTATCAACTAGACTTCAGTTTCGTTGAGCTGAATTCAGTTTTCCGAAAAAAAAAAACTATCCAGTGACAGACCGACCCTTATGACCACTTTATTAAGGTTTACTTTCCTCGATGCGTCGAGGTGCGTATCTCTTAAAGGAGTGTCGTATCTTAATATTAATACTCGAGCACCTCACTCGAGTTGTTATTCCGTCGCGAACATTACGCGGCGTGCCCTACGGAAAACAGTGAGTTTTCAGTTTTGCTAAATAACTACGAAAATGCTAACTGCAAAAACTAATTTAAGCAACAATTGATATAAATGTTGCTAAAAGAATATTAAACGCAAATAACGGGATACTTTGAAATTCGGAATTCCTGATTTGTAACCTTAACGTTTTGAATTTAATGAATATTTTAATTGTTAAATGGTGATTTTAGTAGATATAGATAATAATATTAATGGCGTCTGAACTGTGTTGGGCTTTTTCTGCTCCCTCGGATATCAGCGAATTACGGATACAAAATAACAAAATATTGTGTGTTGACTGTTGAGTTTTTTGCTGACCGTTGTACAAGGTCTCGTCCTAGTGGGCTGTGGGACGAGTTTTTAGAAGCTAATTTGCAATCCATTATAATTCATAACTTGATGACGCCCGCATCTCCGTTGCGCAGTTTGTTTCTCGCGCAGGAACATATTTTTCCGGGATAAAAAGTATCCTATGTCCTTTCCCATTCATTAATCTATCTCCATACACCATACCGAATTTAATCGAATTTAATCGAATTCGGTTCAGCGGTTTAATCCTGAAGAGGTATCAGATAGACGGACACACATTCGCATTTATAAAATTAAGTACGTAAATACGGATGTGGCCTATATTTTTACGGTTTACAAGATCAATAGATCAAGGCAATATACAATTTGTAATAAAGTGCAAGTTGTACGGAAACAAGACCGGTTGTAAGCCGTTTTACCAGTTTTTGCAATTAAAAAATCAAATAATACTACCAATGAATAATGAACAAACTTAATAAAGTATTGCATTTGAGTTTGAGTACTTAATAAAATAAAACAAACAAAAAATTACATCTAGTCGTAAATAAAACAATATTATGTTGGTAAAATTATTACTAATATAAAACGGTAAACCGTAGAAAAATGATTACATACTGTGGCCAAAGTAAATGTTTTTCATTAAGAATTAATATAAATTTAATTCGATCTATGCAGTAAATAATTCTCTTGTGTCTAGTCAACTCTATATTGTCTCTGCTTTTCTGGTTTCCATACAGTGCTAATATATAATTAGTTGACTGATTTTTTAGTAGCAATATTATCTTAAGCAATTTATGATATTTTTATTCTAATATCCGGATAATATTATACAATATAATTATTATAATTATAATAATGTATTATTAATTACGCAATTTGGCGAGCTTTACGCTAAACATCTTTTCAAAATGGTGCATTTCGTATCAACTTTTTACCATATTCTGTTATTTTGTACACGCATGTTGGCGAACAAGAACAAAACGTGTATATAAATTGAGGTCAAAGACCCTGTAAAGGACACACTCCTGTGCTATTGTCCAATTAAAGGTAATCAGATGACAGCATTCGCGTTGGACGCAGTTAGGGCGGCCAGTCATTTGCGAATTGCGATCGTTTCGATCAATCGCAAAAGAACAAGCTTTTTAGAAAACTTTATAAAACCCTCCGATGTCCATTGGCAATCGAAACGATAGATCGCAAATGAATGATAGCTCTTAGAACAAAACTAACTACATTTGTTGCACTTGATTTCAAAGTTTTACTGGTTTTACTAAGAAGTCAAGTTATATTCTATTACTTACAAGTACAACTTATCACTTTGAGTCCATTTTAGTCTGTACATGACCCTTATTGAGGTAAGAACGTAATGAAGTGTCCAGCTCTGAAGGTTTACCTAACCTTCGATAATGTATAAATTAGAGTCTCATTTTTTTATCCCTCGGGATAATTGTATCAATCTTGTCTCCCACTGCTGGGCACTTGACAGCTGTTTCCCACTGTCAGACCACCTCAAAGTCTAATACTTTCAGGGTGTCCGGCAGTGGAAAGCAACTGTCAAAAAATTCCGGCAGTGAAAGATGATTACAGTTATGGTACAGGTAAACTTTTAGCTTTTATAAAATGACGAAAGTTGTTTCTCTTGGGTAATAATTATAAAAATAATTTCTAATTATTAAAGTTACGTATTTATTTAACTAGCCGAGATCTCCGACTGGTATTAAGAATTCAACACTGACTAAGCCACAGAATATATATTAGTAGTACCAAACTAAGCCTCGATACTGTTACACCACAATAATATTTCTGCAGATTACGTTACATGTAACTAATACAATATGGTAAACCTGTATGTGTTGCGAATACTAAGTACTCGCTTATTGATATATTTTATCTTACTTGTTCCAGAGTCTTAGTAAATAGTTTTATGTACCATCGAGGAAGTTGATTCCTATGCAATTGACAGACCAACGTTATTTTGTCGAATATATCAATTCAATGTTAATTGTGATCTGTCAGCTGGGTTTGACGTAACGCAACCAAACTACTTAGGTCCCCGATTTGCATAGGAATCAACTTCTCTGATAGTACAATGTAGACAAAAGACATTTAAGGCTGGCCGCATACACGTTTTCTATTCGATTCCTAATGTAGAATAATTACGATTTGGAATTCCGTTAGACTAGCTCAAACGTTCCTTTTTTTCACGTGCGGAATTCGTTCCGCTCGGAGAAAAGCGAACGTGGGCGCCAATTATTGTATTGTAGGGCGAACCCTAGCACGTAACAATACACGTAACAATACATTAACTGGCGCCCACGTTCGCTTTTTTCTCTCCAAATCCTTCGAAAGACCTGCTGAGTGCTGACTTTCTTGAAGACTTTATTCACTATGGTCTAATACAAAGCACTAATTTGCGTTAACAAGTAAACAAGACGTGTGGAATGTTTCTACAAAGTTCGAGTTTCGAAACTCGCGCACCTAACGCCATCTAGTATCGAATAGGGAATTTAGGTTGTCTGTTCACTCGATAAGTTTCACTGGTTTGACGCTAGATGGCACTATGTGTCGTTAGTCCGTAACGGTATTTTCCACTGATTCCATGCATTCGGATTTTTGAATACGGAAAACGTGTATATGCGGCCAGCCTAAATACTAACATTATAAAGATGAAATATTTGTTTCTATTGAATAATTTTTGATGATATGATATCTATAATATTATATGATGTGGAAGGTATAACCACTATGAACTAACTAATAAAGCGTTTTGTTTCGACTTTTAACGTGGTAAGACATAATATTATCCCATAGTAAAAAAATCGGCCAAGTGCGAGTCAGACTCACGCACGAAGGGTTTCATAGTGCGAAAGTGGGCAAAAAATGTGACTTTTGTGTGGGAGCCCCTAACTATTTATTTTATTTTTGTTATTAATTATTGAAGTACAAACATAACTAAAGATTTTTTGAGCATTCCAACCAAGTGCCTACCATTTGCCATTATTGATTACGAGCAAAAAAGACCAAAAAATCACGTTTGTTGTATGGGAGCCCCCCTTAAATATTATTTTTATTTTGTTTTCAGTACTTATTTGTTGTTATATTGGCACTAGAAGTACACAATCTGTAAAAATTTATTAAGTCTAGCTATAGTGGTTTTTAAGATACATCCTGGAGACAGACGGACAGATGGACAAACCGACAGACGGACAAACAGACAGACGGACAGACATTGAAGTCTCAGTAATAAGGTCCCGTTTTTACCCTTTGGGTACGGAACCCTAAAAAAAGCCTTTGTTTACTCTAGGATGTGCGAATTTTATCAAAATCTATCACGTTTATGCAAGCAAACAATAAAAATCTTTTCGTCTTTGCTTATCAAACAAATGATATTAGTAGGTATATAACTAAAGGCAAGTGACAATGTCAGGGGCAGGAGACAACAACGGAAGCAATTAATCTAATCACATTCTGCGCAGACGGTATTGTGTACACTCAAAATAAGTGGCCTATCATAGTATCAGTGATGATAACATTATAAACATTATCAGTTGACTGTTACAGCAATAATATTTAAACAACATTAGTTTATCAGTAACAACACTCATGTTGTACATTTTAATGGCTTGATTTTTCTCTAGTTTATATATTTTATTTTGGTGTAAGTACCGTCTAAATATTCATATGCATGTAGTAAAAAACGGTTATTTTAATATTACAAACAGACACTCCAATTTTATTTATATGTATAGATTTATTAAAAGAAAAAATACAACGTGATTAACGCGTTGAGTTTTTGTTTTGGGACGTAAGTTTTTTTATTAATCTTGGTTCTATGATTAAAAATCAGTTTATGATTACATTTAAATTGACAAAGATTTCATAAAAGTTTTAAGTTATAGCACAAAAACTCTTTTTAATATTTTTATAGTGTATATTCCGGTCGCAGAACAGAAAGCAATTAGTAAATTAAACTGCTCGTAAAATGTAAACGCACACCTGTAAAAGACAAAAATTTTAAAAATTTTAAAAAGTAATGAAATAATATTTACTGACTATAAGTTTAAATAATTCCTAAGTGTAAAGTAATATTTTAGTCCATAATTGTTGTCACGGTGTGTCGGGGGACATCCAAGTAAACTACGACAACAGCGAATTTTGCTTTTGTATCGTCAAGTCGCTGATTGTCTCGATTCAGTTCGCTGATAATGTTATGTGAAATCAAACATACAGTACATTAGCGATCCCCTGACACACCTTGACAACAATTTATGGACTAAAACATAACTTTACACTTAGAATTTTTTTAAACTTAAAGTAAAATATATTGTTTTATTACTTTTTAAAGTTTATTGGCGGTTTAAATTTCTTAATTTAATTTTAATTTATTTTTAAACTTTTGTTGGTTGATAGTGCAGAATAATTCCTATCAACAGAATTATACCCCAAAGAATATCATCCGTGCATGTCCTCTTGGATGAACCTGTCAATATGAGCCCAAACACGCTCTACTTTAGGTTCATACGGAGCTCGGCTCCTATAGAATCCAGGTTTATCTACTGTTAATCTACGTCTTACTAATTGTTGCAATTAAAATGAGCCCTAACACGAAACCTCTGCTCTAAGTTGGCGAGGAGTTGAGTATTCTATTGATTACCAGGTGATGCTGCAGCACCAGGTCAACTTTCCATTAATGTGTATACAGTATATATTAAATATCACGAACTAGACTGCAAAATACAAAACCCATCAAACGACTGCAAGTTACTAACGGCCTTACACGCACCAGATAAACCGTGATTTTCAAGCACTGAGCAGGCTGATGATGATGAACTATAGCTAAGAACTCTCTCGATCATGTCAGCTTTAAAACAAAAAAAAAACTAGATCAAAATCGGTCCACCCTTTTGGATGCTAGGATGCCACGGACAGTGTCTTTCCGACAGACAGATAAACAGACAGACAGACAGACACGTGAAACTTATAATACCCCTCTTTTTTGTCGGAGGTTACAAATCAATGGATGTGTTCCTCCATCCAGAAATATTTCAAAGTTTCCTAAAAAAATCAACGCATCTTTTATTTCCAGGCAATGATATACCTCCTCATCTGGGCTGGTGCCCTAGTAGCAGCAGCTGCGCTGTACTTCAGGCAGGTGTACTCCAGATTCAGTAGATACGATGTCAAGAGCCCCCCCGTCCTCCCCCTGATGGGCAACATGACCAGGATCATCCTTCGCATGAGCCACTTCACGGAGGACATCGATAAAGCCTACTTCGGTTTTCCGGGAGAGAGGTGATTGTTTACCCTTGCTTATCTAATCGAACAAAACAATTCTTAAGTGACACTCATTGACCGTAAAATGCACCAACATGGTGAGTGATAACACATTGTTTTTGTCGACGCATCATGACTCATGAGCAACTGCAATTTGATCAACAGCTTGACATCTATTTCTATAATCATGTCCGAAAATATTTTTAGATTTATAGGCCGCTATGAGTTTCTTAGCCCGGCCGGTCTGGTAAAAGACTTGGATCTGCTCAAGCAAATCACGGTCAAGGACTTTGATTATTTCCTGGACCATCGCGGATTCACGGACGACGCTATCGAACCTCTATTTGCCAGAAATCTCTTTTCACTCAAAGGTACTAAAACTTAAAATATTTGAGTTATTTCTCAATTTAGACCATCTAATCAATATTCACACATAGTAATTTACTCTGGTGAACCTATTATTTTTTAAGGTGATGAGTGGAAGGACATGCGGTCGACGCTGAGCCCCGCCTTCACCAGCTCCAAGATCCGGCTGATGGTGCCCTTCATGGAGGAGGTCGGAAGACAGATGATACAAGCCCTGAAAAGGGACCTCAAAGAAAGCGGAAGTAAGCAAACGATTGTTTTAGCAATGCTCTGAAAAATATCATCGAGCAGTTTTTGATAAAATTATTTAAAATCGACATTCATCGGCAGCACTAAGTATATATTGTGTATGCTCTTATCTTTTACAGCTGGATCCATAGAGGTAGACTGCAAAGACCTGACGGCTCGCTTCTCAAACGATGTCATAGCGACGTGTGCCTTCGGCTTGAAAGTGGACTCTCATATGGACAAAGATAACAAGTTCTTCGAAATGGGTAAAACCGCTGCCACCTTCAAGTTTAAACAGATGATCATGTTCTTGATTAATGCTGCTTGTCCCGGCATCGGCAAGGTAAAATAACGTGAATTGTTTTGTTAATAAACAAAATATTCTAATCACGAACAATTCAGACCCCAACGCGACGAGGCGAGGCGAGGCGTGGTGCGACATAAATTTGTATGGATTTGACAGATCTCAATTGCGCGAGGCGACATGCCAATCTGTCAATTCAGTACAAATTTAAAAATGTATCTTCGCGTCGCGTTGCGGTCTGAATCAACCCTAATTAAAGGTAAATAGTAACATATCGAATGGTTCGTTACAGATACTGAAGCTAAAGTTCTTCTCGGAGGAAACCGAGCACTTCTTCCTCGATCTCGTGCTAAACACGATGAAAGACCGGGAGCAGAGAAATATAACAAGACCTGATATGATACACTTGCTCATGCAGGCTAAGAAAGGTATTTACTTTAATGGCAGAACTTTCTGTTTACAATTTTACTGATAACAATTTTTCTTGACGTCATGTTAAAACTTAACAGGTGATCTAACACACGATGACAAAACTACAAGTGATGCTGATGCCGGTTTTGCAACTGTCGATGAATCATCAGTTGGAAGGAAAAAAATTAACAAAGGTAATTGAACCAATGAGTAAAGTAAAGCTTAATTTTCAAATTAACAATCTAACCATCAGTCTAAGAAATTTTGGAATCTAAGGATTTTTTTGCTTGCAGTTTGGACAGAGACCGACCTGGTGGCACAAGCGGTACTATTCTTCGTAGCTGGTTTTGAAACTATATCTGTTGCTATGTCATTCGCACTTCACGAAATTGCGTTGAATCCTGAGGTTCAGGAACGTCTTGTTGAAGAGATCAAAGAATATGACACTAAAAATAATGGGAAAATCGATTATAC
Source organism: Aricia agestis (assembly GCF_905147365.1). NCBI lineage: Eukaryota > Metazoa > Arthropoda > Insecta > Lepidoptera > Lycaenidae > Aricia > Aricia agestis. The sequence continues at coordinate 496,318 of NC_056417.1, forward strand.
GAGCATTCAGCAGATGAAATATCTAGACATGGTTGTATCAGGTAAAGTGAAAGTTATCCCACGTAAATAGTTGTTATCATTAATAGTCGTTGACGTTAACGAAGCTATTTTTTGCAGAGGTACTAAGATTGTGGCCACCAGCCTTACTGACAGATCGGGTTTGCGCCAAGGATTACAATTTGGGAAGAGCTAATGATAAAGCTTCAAAAGATTATATCGTAAGTGAATTTAAATCGCTCGCATTAAAATAGCTACTTTAGAATATAGGTACCTACTAAATATTCGGTAGAAGTTTACCTCAGGCTGCCTCAGGGCTACTGCAAAATATTATGCCTCATCTTATAATAATATTCGATTAATACAATGAAAGAGAAAGATCACGTGACATTTAATCAACGTTCACTTTTTAACCGACTTCCAAAAAGGAGGAGGTTATATGTTCGGCTGTGGATATAAACTTGCGTGCAAAAAAATCGACCCACCGCTCTCCTTATGATTCAAACGGTAATAACTCAAGAAATATAATTAGTATTAAATAAATGTTGGAATCGTTTTAAAGGTAGTACAATAAGGATTTAATTATTGCTATAGTTATTGTTATTGTAAATTGTTTACTAAGTCTACAGCCTTAAAACAAAAACCGGTCAGTTTGGCATAACATTTCAGTAGGCGATTAATGACATCTTTCTTGTAAAAAACACTAACAAATTGATTTCAATAGCTCATAGTGCCACCCATTACCCTAATTTAGGTTTCCATCCGGGTTTTCCTTGACCTTATCAAAGTTATGATGAACTCCTGAGCGATACCATGCCGATCTTCTTGTACAGCCATCTGGAAGTCCTGACTCCTGAAGGGTATCTGCGGCAAGAGTCCGGGCCCTGACCCTCCTTTTGAGTTCTCCCCATAGGTGCTCAATAGGATTAAGGTTAGGACTCCTTGCTGGCCAGTCCAAACCCGAAATTTCGACGTCGGAGAGATATTGACGAACTTTCGCAGCAACGTGCGGTCGAGCATTGTTCTACATCAAAATGATTCGACGACCTCTGTGGCTCAGTGGTGAGCGCGTTGGTAGCTCAAGCCGGGGGTCGCGGGTTCGAGTCCCGCCGACGGAACAAAAAGTTTTCAAAGTTCCTGGGTCATGGATGTGTATTAAATATGTGTATCATATAATAAAAATCTTAAATATATGTATAGTATAAAAGTATTAAATATATTTCCGTTGTCTGGTACCTGTAACACAAGTCCTTCAGGTACTTACCACAGGGCCAGACTGACGTGGTGTGAAGCGTCCATAGATATTATTATTATATGAAACCTTCATCGACAAAACCAGCACATGGCACCACATGTTGTCCTAGTATGCCCTGAATGTATCGATAGGTACTCAAAGTGCCAAGGCGTGGCCCGGTTACGAACTCAAGATTGGTTTATGCATCAAAAGAAATCTCGCCCCATACAGTCCCCGAACACCTACCAAATGGAAGCCTTTCGTCAATGCACGCCTGCGCAAATCATTCTCCTTATCAACGGTATGCTTTTCTGCGACCATCGTTACCATAAAGACTGATTTAGCTTTCATCAGAAAAGAGCACGGCCCGCCATTGCTCCAATGAAAAATCAACATGAGAACGTGCGAAACTAAGCAGCGCTTGACTGTGTGCTGGGGCTAATTTTGGACCGTTAGCGAGTTTTTGTGAAGTCAAACAGCTGCCTGCAAGTCTTCGTCGTACAGTCTACTCAATTACTGTAACTCATCCGACTTCTCTTGGCCGTCGTTGCACTTGAACTGAAATAAGATGTCGATTCCGCAAGGACGTTGACACCTTAAAACGGTCATCACGTTCAAATGTAGCCCAACGTCTTCCTGAACATGGTCGCATGGTAAAGTTTAGAGTCTCTAGAATACTTCGGTATACTCTTGTAACCGAAGTTCGACTTAAATTAAGACTTCTAGCCACAACTCGTTGTCTAAATTCAGCTCTTAGCAAAGCCCTTGCTTGAGAGGCTTTATTTGGAGTAATATCCATTTCGCCACAAAGAAATTACGTTTAAAATGAAGTTAAATGAACAATAAATCAATAAAAATCAATAAAAAGAGACAAAACAAAAACAATAAGATTTGACCGATTTTTTATACAGAACAAAACCGTTCAATTAACGATTAAAAAACTGAGTGATGGGGGTGCTTAGTGATTTGTGTCGTTTGTAGTAAAGCATGTTGGAAATGAAAATGTAGAGTAAACGTACACATTCCCTATCATATTAACTCGCATTATTAATAAAAAGAAATAATAAATAACAATAACTTTTTAAGATATAGCGACTTGAATAGAAATGCGCGGGGTGGGTCGATTTTTTTATATATATATTTCTTTATTTGTGTATGTTCAACGATTACTCCGCCGTTTGTGAACGAAATTTTTGTTTTGTTGTATTAGGTTTCACTCCAATTTGGTACCATGTTCACAAAAATGGTGACTTGATGATGGGATCCATGAGTAATCGAGGGAACTCCTCGAAATTTATATGGAAACATATGGTGATTTTGGTTTCATAAGAAGCATCCTAAGCATATGCTACCAAAACGCAAGATTTTGCACCGAGGTATACTATGGTTCCGAAGATACTAAGAGAACTCCGGATTCCTTATAAATACAAGATCGCGGGTTTGGGCGCTGTTTTAAGAACTGAAAGCATATGCTACTATGCAAATTACATTCATCATCATCATCATCATCATTACCACGTCAGGGTCACCAATGTCACCAAAATTAAACATAACAAATTCAGCCTTAACTCCAGATTGTAAGGCACACATTTGACATTACTTTGAGAAGTAAGCTGCTTCGATAATACAAGTAAGTACATGCATGTCTCCGAGGGATATACGTGGGAGAGCCATGCTTCGGCACGAATGGGCCGGCTCGACCGAAGAAATACCACATTCCCACAGAAAAGCGGCGTGAAACAGCGCTTGCGCTGTGTTTCGCCGAGTGAGTGAGTTTACCGGAGGCCCAATCCCCTACCCTATTCCCTTCCCTACCCTCCCCTATTCCCTTCCCTTCCCATCCTTACCCTCCCCTATTACCATGTTCCCTCTTAAAAGGCCGGCAACGCACTTGCAGCTCTTCTGATGCTGCGAGTGTCCATGGGCGACGGAAGTTGCTTTCCATCAGGTGACCCGTTTGCTCATTTGCCCGTTTTTATTTCATTAAAAAAAATGTCTCACTTCCATACAAAGTAATACAAACGGCGCGAAATCACCGAGATATTATTTACCTACTATTCTGGAAAACAACCTAATTTCAACCTTATGCATTGCGTTTAGCGTTCATTAGTACAATAACTGTTTGCCGTCTCGCCTGTGGTCTCACTTCATCTGTCAAGCGAGCGGCGCGGCGGCGCGGGGCCGGGCGCGCACGCAGCGGTCGATCGAGATTCGAGATAGTCATACTTCATAGATACCTTAGTATGCAACCGCCCGCGCCATAGACCACGTGCACGTGGGGCACAATTCTCAGGATGTGAGAAAAGTTCAACTTCGAATAAAATACCGAATTATGAGATTTTTACGAGCGTAACACAGTTTGTGTATTCTGAAAACTTCACATTCAAAATATTTCGTGCAAAGATCGCTCGAGTCGAACGAGTGGGCTGTGGGACCGGTTATAGATGTCCGAATTCGTACACCACATGTGGCCGCTTGGAAGTTGAAGCGTTCGAGATCGGTTTTACTGCACAATATAATTTGTTGCTAATAGTTTGTGTATTCTCAAAAAACTCGTAATATTTCGTGTAAAGATCGCTCGAGTCATACAACTTACAAGTGCTAGGGACCGGTAGATGTCCGAATTCGTACACAAATTCACCTCCTATTGGTGGATATGTCATATGTATCAAAGTAGTTGTCAAATCCTACTTCCTTCCTACTAATATTATAAAGGCGAAAGTTTGGATGTATGGATGTGTGGATGTATGGATGTGTGGATGTATGGATGTTTGTTACTCTTTCACGCAAAAACTACTGAACGGGTTTGAATGAAACTTTACAATAACATAGGTTATACATCAGAATAACACATAGGCTACAATTTTAACCGACTTTCAAAATGGGGGAGGTGTTATGTTATTTTTCTTATGTTCAACGATTACTCCGCCGTTTGTTAACCGATTTTCTAAATTTTTCTTTTGGAATATAGGGTATCATCCCAATTTGGTATTATATTCACAAAAGTGGTGATCTGATGAAGGATCCATAAGTAATCGAGGGAACTCCTCAAAATTTATAGGGAAACATGTGGTGACTTCAGTTTCGTGAGAAATATTGTAAGCATATGCTACCAACAAGTAACATTTTGCACCGAGGTACTATAGCTGGCATACCATGGTTGGGAAGGTGCTGAGAGAACTCCTGATTCTTTATAGATACAAGTTTGGGAGTTTCGGCGTTGTTTTAAGAACGGAAAGCATATGCTACTATGCAAATTACATTCATCATCATCATCATCATCATCATCATCATCATCATCATCATCAACATCATCAACATCATCATCACTACCATATTATACTATGCATCGTCCCATGATGCGATAGCGATAATTAAAAAAATCTATACCTACCTAATATTATAAACCTAAAGAATATGTTTGCTTAAACGCGTTAATCTCAGGAACTTCAGGTCCGATTTAAAAACTTATTACAATGTTAGACAGCTCATTTATCGAGTAAGACTATATATTATCACGCTAAGACTAATACGACCGAAGAAACTCAGGAAAATATGAACTAAAAAGTATTAAATATTTTTTCCTATCTAATAGTGCCTTTTTCCAAGGCTAAAACTCTACTATTTCTGTATTCAATCTTCATAATTTTGAAGTCGGTGCCAGTTCCAAAAGTTTCAAATATTCTGGCAGACTGAAGATTCAGCTATCTGGTACCGACTTCAAAATGATGAAGATTGAATACAGAAATAGTAGAGTTTTAGCCGAACTTGGAAAAAGGCACTATTAGGTAGGAAAAATTATTTAATACTTTTTAGTTCATATTATAAGGATGTTATTATTGTTTTTACCTTGGAAGTCGGTTTTAATTTTTTGTTAAAAATAATAATAATCTTACTACTACCTAACGAGTTTATTGATGTTTTTGTTCCTGGTACACCTCAGATCCGCAAAGGCGACGTGCTCAACCTTCCGGTGTGGTCCATCCACCACGACCCCGAGTACTTCCCCGACCCCCTGAGGTTTGACCCGGAGAGATTCTCCGACGAGAACAAGCACACCATACACCCCATGGCGTACATGCCCTTCGGAGTGGGCCCGAGGAACTGTATAGGTTTGTTTAAGCTCATCTAGTTTTAGTTTAGTTGTTAATTTAAATTCACTTATCTTTTAGAACTTTACAACTCGACCTACGATCTTTGTTTATCGATTGACCGTGATGAACTAATTTCATAACTATTTTCCAGGTTCGAGGTTTGCGCTGTGCGAGTTGAAGGTGCTGGTATACACGCTGCTGCTGCACATGGAGGTGTCGCCGTGCGCGAGGACCAACACCAGCAGGACCCTCAGCAAGGACTCCTTCAACCTGCTGCTGCAGGGCGGACACTGGCTGACCTTTAAACCCCGCAACGAGGTTCAATAGAGTATGATATAAAGGTGCTGGTGTACACGCTGCTGCTGCACATGGAGGTGTCGCCGCGTGCGAGGACCAACACCACCAGGACCCTCAGCATGGACTCCTTCAACCTGCTGCTGCAGGGCGTACACTGGCTCATATTCTAGCCACGAGCTCACTAGGGAGTAGGGACCAAATATTGTTATATCTATGGCGGTAGAGCATTCAATAAAGACAATGAATAGTATTATTGTATTTAAAAACAAGTTGTATTTAAAAAAAATTGAACCGGCTTCAAAGTTTTTTTAATTAAATACAACTTGTGGATCAAAGTAAGTATTAGGAGTAAAGTATTAAATTGTGTGAATTTTGTCTTGTGAAATACAGCATTGGAAATCGAAATGAGGAATGATGGATTCGACCATAATTATTTCAAGTCGGGTTATCAACCTATCATAAAAAATAATTATAATAATGTATCTTACAAACGAATACAAATAATACAAAATGGTATGTAAGTTTAAACTTAAAAGACTTTTGTTTAAAAAACTTTTTATTTGCAGTTAAAATATTTAACAGTACTTGTAATTTTTATAAATATGTTTTTGTACTAATAACATAGACTTTAGAAGTTAAATTCTTGTTGAAAAGTTGTAGTTGGGGAGGGGAAGAGGGAATTTCGGGAGTAGCTCGAGCGTATCAGATTAAGCTTGCATAGGCTTCCGACATCTAGTTATCATGGTATAGAAATCAGATTTCTCACGTGGTGAGTATTTTAATATTGAAATGTCGTCGGATCTGTCAGATTAAGATAGGGGATTTTAGGTATTATACCCCAAAGAAGCTTCCATATAAAGCACTGACAATTCAAATGTTAGGTAATACCTGTAGGGACATTTTAAAATATAAAAAAATAAAGCTTCACATTTTCTTAACTAAGATTTGCAGATATTTAATTTTGCACTAAACTAAATGATTTAGTCCTTGTTGTCTAAAATATATTTATAATTTACCTAAATAACCAATTTTCTGAATATATTTTCTTTTTCAAAACTTTAAAATGGCTGCAGTTTCTGAACCCACCGCTAAAATGAATAAAACCCTCTTATTATTTTTTTATCAGCTTTACCTAATGTAAATAACGCTCTCCATAACGCTCGAGTGACTACAAAAATAGCACCCTCCCCTCCTCTACTGCCTTTGTGATAAAATTAAATGTAAGGTTTGAGTTGTATAATTAATGGTGTTTTTTAATATACTATACAGTATACAGTGTACATAATATCATAATACTATGTCTTTTTAGTTTTTAATTCACCAAAATGTTTTTTTAACCAAAATTTTAATAATTTTTAATTACTGTTTTCTTGCAAATGAATAATGCTAATTTAAATAAAATCTTTATATTAATTTCACTGTTTCACTCCTCAATCATATAATCATAGTACTTAGTAGGTAATACAAATTATGACGTTTCTGTGCCAAAGCCTATTATAAGGTCAATGATTTCATAAACGATGGCACACCTTGGGAGTAGGATGGCTTCTTGCAAGGCTACTTCTTCATTATTATAGGACTTATAATTATGTATGTGGATATTGTATATAAATTTTAGTTACAAAATTGTAAACTTTATTTTAAAATATTTTTTTTTTCTCACTTTTTTGGTAAAAAAGTGGGCCCCGTGCGAGTTTCTTACGCCGGTTCTTCTCGCCGGGTTAGTTCCCGAACCGGTGGTAGGCATCATGTAGGACATTCTGAAAACATTTATTTTAAATTTATTCAGAAATAAAACAATTTTGATTTTGATTTTGATTTTGACTTGTGACACTATTGTAAAGTTGTTTTCGATTTCAACGTTGGTTTAGGGTAGAGAAGAGAGGATAGGATATTTATTATTCCTTCAAATAAATAAATAAATAAAACTTTATTTCAGACTAATTTTGTCCATAGATTTGTTAGAGACAATTAGTAACAATTAGCTTATATAAGTATATTATTAGTGTTAGTAGTATCAAATCAGTATATAATTTTTTTTTACGAACTCAAGCCTATTCCTATCTCCATCCAATGTTTTTGAATGGGACAGTCTAATTTAGAAGCAATGATCTTCAGAATGCTGTTTTCACTGCTACGAAGTCTCTGCAATAACGATGCTACCTTTTTGCGCACAGAGCCCCCGTAAGGGATACTGGCGCCTGTGTGCAGAAAGGACTTTGGCGCCCCTTAGGGCATTTTGAATCTTTTTTTATATCTATGAAATAAAGCAGATAAAAAGCCAAGTGCGAGTCGGACTCGCGCACGAAGAGTTCCGTGCCATTAAAGTGCAAAAATAGACCAAACAATTTTTTTCTTTTAAAAAGGTTTTGGCGCCCCTTAAGCAACAAATTAAAGCTCCATGCTATTTAGTATTGTTGATCTTAATAAAAACTGATTAAATAAATAATAATTTATTTTATTTTTTAAGGAAAAAAAGATATCAATCCATATTTTTTTCCTAGAAAATGTAATCATAACTTTCGTGGAGTTCGTCGCAACTTTCGTGGAGAACGAAATTTCAAATTTGATTATCTCAGTAGTTTATGGACCGATTTACATGCCTTAAAGGTCGTATTTATTATCTTTAGAGCACCTTGAAGGTATTTGCATTTATTTAAAGATAACTCGAAAATAAAAAATTCCCACGACAGTGACGCGAAGAATAATTTTTGAAGAATCACTCATTATATCTCTGTACATACATGCACACTGTAAAAAATGCACACCCTGTTTTTTTACATAATATTGCTAGATTGCTAATACTAAGTGAAGATAAATTAAATATTTGAATTTGAATATTATATTATGCTAATGTAGAACTTTTAAAACCTAGCATTTAGCCAATAGCCACGCAAATTAAACATGTTGTGAACTGTGTATCCCGGCTTCCAGGGTCAATTTCAAATAGATAATAATATATTAAATATTCACAACAAGATGTCGTCCCCAACTCCGTTTCGCCAAAATTAGAACCATCCTCAGAGTGCTGCTTGGGCTGCCATGGCGCTGAAGTGCGTCAAAAATGTTTGCTAAGTCTCGCGTTGCACGTTGACGGCTTTCACGCAGTGACGCGCAAACAGGGCCTCCGCTACCATATGTGCAATGTGTGCAATGCACACCGGCGCCACCCTCTAGGGGCGCCAAATCGCCATCCTTAAGGAATATCTTATCTTATATTTTCTTTGTTTTGAAGCAACGAGGGTTTGAGTCCCCCGTACTGATGCTGGAAAGATACTGAGCGTTGGTGCAGCTAAAACGTGTAACCACAAGTCGTCGCTTTTGGAAGATAGGTGCAGTTTTACCAGAATAGACTTTTTATTTAAAACTAATAGTAACCCTGATTACGCACTTTACAATATAAATATTTTTTATTTTGCTTGCATGTAAGTTGCTTTTTTAGCAAAAATAAAATATCCAATCTCCCATATAAAAACTGTTTTAAGTGCTTGAGTAGTCTAACTCCATATTTTACTCAAATTAACTCATCCAAATATCCATCTCCGGTCTTGTTAGCCCAATATCCATCGACCGACCAATCACGGTCAAGCATTTCGAAGGTCGCGCGCACGTCACGCGACGCCATTTTGTTTGCTTATTACTTATTATTTGCTTACTACGACAAATTAAAAAAAAATAATACTTTATATGCTTCAAAATGTCTGTAACAACGAAAAAAATGGATTTTAAATTGAGCGAAGTTGATTTGGATGGGTACGTTGCCATTTTCTTGATATATTCTTTTGTTTCAATATTGTTTTAGTATTCGAAGTACTTGAGGGTAAATACAGGGTGATTTTTAGTAAGTACTTAATAAATAAATTATTACCTTGTGACATCAGCTAAGCCATGACCCGTTCTTACTATTTTAAACCGACATAAAAAAGGAGGTTCTCAGGTTGACCTCTATGTATGTGTGTATGTATGTATGATGTATGTTTGTCCGCAATTATCGCTCGTTTGGCTGAACCGACTCTGATGCGGTTTTCAGAACAATATTTGTCACATTTAGGGCTAATTTAAACTAGCGCTGAATCGAAGCGAATTACCAAAACCGAACATAGCAAATTCAACTTTAACTCAAAAGCTTCATTACTTCTGAGAATTAAAAAAAGGCGCGCGAATTTGTGCGCGCATTCGCGCAAATTCGCGCGAATACGAAAGATAATTGCGGACAAACAAACAATATAATATACATACACGGCCATATAATATTTTAATAATTTTATAAAAAAATTAAACATACTGTATAGCGAACATGCTGGTATTTTGGACAAACAAGCACTAAACTGGCACGTTATTTTAGGGAACTATCTCCATGTCGTTGTGCTTAATCTCCATATACATAATTATGTCGGAAGAATTTTGGCCAATCTCCAATATTTAAATGAAATATAATGAGTGCTATAGTTATTATTTTCAATTACTATTTCTATACATATAAAGAAATACTACATTTTTCTAACTCAGCAAAAGTTTAATTAACTTCTAATAATATCCATAAGTAATTTAAAAAAAACGTCTCCTGTAAAATTTGCTCACTGGTCGATTGGCCATTCAAGCACTAGGGCAGCGGCGATCTGTTGAACAGTTGTTTTGAGACCATTATGTACTGAATTTTCCCTAATGAACTGTTCAACAGGTGTTTAAACCTTTTGTTGTAAGACCGTTAATGTTTGGTGACGGTCGATGAAAACGGTTACTATCGGTTATTTTAAATAATGCATTAATTAATTTATCTTTAACAAAAACTATCAGATAAGTATTATTTAGAATTAAGACAAGTCTACGACCCGCGTTTGAATGTCGCGACCCCAAACATCACGTTCGGTTTCAAAGTCTTCTGATACGAGACAAATCCGGGAAATTAGAGATAGAGAGTGCTCTTGTGTACTGCGCACACACTTGGGCACTATAAAATTACTCCTGCGTAGCTGGCCTGGTTTCAATGAAACCGGCCACCGTCACCAAACCAGTGTGGGAGTCATTATTATTATGACAGACGGGAGCCCATATCTCTGCACATATAGCTACAAAAAGTGTCAATCGCGTCCTTCGGCTTACAAACAAAAGATAACATAACGGCGCGTTCAGATAAGCGCGTTTTCTGTTGTAGCGTTTGGGAAAACACGCGATGCGACGCTGTATCGAGAAAACGCGAAAGTCTGAACGCGCCCGAAGAGTTTAGATCAGGAATCAGGATATCCCAAATATTTCGTTTGGCGCCTCTACCTAGCCACTCTACGCCTCACAGAGTGCTGCGCCTAATCGGTTGGAAGGGCCTGGCTTAGAGTCTAATCATTTTAGAGGCTGCAGAGGAGAGACCCACAAAAACAAGTAAAATATCTTACACATTTATTATAATTTATAATACCTATTATATAAAGAAGGTGTACCTTAACCACACCTTGTATATGGAAGTTAGTCGAATCACGCCCTATCAGATAACACGTACCTATATAATAGCAGCTGCTCACTGTTTACTTTTCGTTATGTTTCTATCGCTGGCATTTGAACAAAAATTAGCTTGATAGTAATAAAAAAAATGTTCTAGGGCTCCCGTAGTAACGAAACCAAGTGTTAATACTGGATATTGTTATCTTTAGCTTGCAGTAAGTAGAATAGTATTAAAAAATAAGCAGAAAATTTGCATTGCAAAGGCATTTAGTAACTAAATACGGACGAAATCACTTCTAAACTTTAACACATTAACGAATAATTAATCTTTTTTTCGTAGAAGTCCTTTCTATATTATAATTTTGTCTAGCTAGTCGCATATTGTAAGAGTATGTTAAAGAGCTGAAGTTGAGTATGCTTACTTATAACTTATTAATTTAAATTAAAACTAGGAAAAGAAAAGTGTCTTTGGACACTTCAAATAAAGTCTTAATTTTTATTTATTATCAATCATAAATATTATGATTATTTATGATTGATAATAAATATCATTTATCAATAATATAAAATTATTATAATGAGCGAGATACTGTCTCTGCTGCCTGAGACTTGAAAGGTGTTAATTATGTTTAATTATGTTATTACTTATTATTTAAATAGTATAGATACTGTTACGGTACATGGTATACGGACACGTGGTGCGCAAGTACATACTCGAACCTTCTAGAAAGGTCTAATGTTTGTTTACGTGTTTACCCTTTATTTGTTAGCGTGTTTGAATTTAGACCTTATGACTGAGTCCATAAGGTCTAAATTAAATTCAACTTACTGCACTTATCGCAAGGACGGCAGTTTTATTGTGGTACATGCCCGAGCCTCCTAGAAATTTCCCACGGTTGTTTACTTGTTTACGTGAATCGGGAAATTTCTGGAATTCGTCTCGCCATATAAAAAGAGCCGCAGGCAGGCCCGGCAAGTTAGTTCAATCTGAGCGGTCTTCGAGGCGACATCAAGTGATCAATAGTGAGTGAACCAGTGAAACCTACGACTTGGCTACGACCTAGGACAGTGATAGTGCTTAGTGATTGGACCTAGTGATTAGTGTTTGGACTTAGTGCTAAGTGTTGAGACCTAGTGTTTAGTGCAGTGTTAATAAAGTCTTCAAGAGAGTCACCAGGTCTTTCTCTCCAAATCCTCGAACCCTAGCACGTAACAATACGTCTGATAAAAATACCTTAGCTTATTCTAGAATTGAAAGTCCGTAACTTATAAACTCGGTTTAGAAGAGTTTATATAGAGGTACGTAGGTAATCAACAAAACTTGGTTGACTACTGAACCCTAAAATAGAACCCTAACAAGCTGATTTTTTGTATATTGATAAGTTAATAGTTATATTATAATTTAAGAGTAGCATTGTCCTACAAATAGAACAATCCATATTTTAGGATCATCAAATCAAAGTATTAAATCCTTTCTATCTCTGTTAGCTACCACTTTCAAGAATTTTCGCAGATAAAAATGTCGTTCGTCTTATCATCGCTACTCACAAAAAAATTAGCTTGATAGTAATAAAAAAAAATGTTCTAGGACTCCCGTAGTAACAAAACCAAGTGTTAATACTTTATAGGGTGTGTAGTAGTACACACCCTATAAAGTATTAACACTTGGTAGTAGTATAAGCCCGGAAAAGTTCTGAGATACTTGACATAGAACTTACGCTAAGGTAAGCTGGTACCGACTTCAAAAGCATGAAGATTGAGTACAGAAATAGTTGAGGTTTAGGCGAAGTCTGAAGACGGCACTGTAATAAGGAATAGTAATTATTTGATTCTTTTTAGATTATTTTTAAGAATATTACTTTTGTTTTTACCTTGGAAGTCGGTTTTAATTTTTTGTTAAAAAAAATAATTTTACCCTTTTTAGTTAAGAATGAGACCACAAGGCTTGTTGTCTTAGAGTTAAGAGTTGTACATATTATTACTAGCGGTCATAGTTATATCATAAGGGTTACGGCTGCAAAAAGCCTACCCAGGAAAGACTCGGTCAGCAAAACGATTCCTAGGTCAATTCACAGACTCCAACACTGACATCGACGACGCGGACGCAGTCATTATCCGAAGGGATGCATAGACAGTGCACACCGCACAGGGCCTGTAGACAAGTGTCAAAGCGCTAACGCTGACGCTAACGCTACAAAATGTATGCGATTTGACATAAGTCATCGCTTCGCTAGCGAATACTAATGTCAAATCCATACATTTTGTAGCGCTAGCGTTAGCGTTAGCTTTAGCGTTTTGCCACTTGTCTACGGGGGCAGATTGTCTTCCTCCCGCACGCGCCGGGAGCTTTGGATAATGACTGCGGACGCAGTCATTATCCGAAGGGATGCATAGACAGTACACACCGCACAGATTGTCTTCCTCCCGCACGCGCACACCCGCTTGATGACGCCCACTATCGTTATATCTTAATTTCGCCATAATTTTAAAACTAAACGTCCAATTTTAATCATTTAAAGACCAAATGTTATCTACATAAACTGTACTCAGTGATGAAATAATTTATTTTCATAAGGATTAATAGCATAAGTAAAATAAACGCGTTTAAATGTAGTCCAAAAAAAATTCAAGATTTTAAATAGAAAAATGGTTATTGTGCCTCACTCGACATAGATAAGTATAGTGTGTCGCGGACCTTATTGTAGATATTTATAAGATCTACAACTACTTAGAACATTTTATGGTTCTATCTTTTATAGTTTCGGTAGCGTACGCAAAATAAATAATTTTTCTGGTTGATTTTACACCTGCCGTCCGAAAACCCCAAATATCTTACGAAACCCAATTTTTTCCAAAATAAAATTTAGCCTATGTTCAGCAGAAATAATGTAGGATTCATTGGCTTTTGCTTGGACTAGTTTAAATAAAGCCAAAATCCTCGAACTTGTATCTATAAGGATTCAAAAGTTCTGTTGGGTACCTTCGGAACCAGGGTACATCCTGGTGCAAAATTTTACTTTTTGGTAGTATATGCCTGAAACACTTCAGAAAAAATCGAAATCCGTTTCCATATAAATTTTAAGGAGTTCCCTCGATTACTCATGGATCCCATCATCAGATCACCAATTTTATAAACATGGTACCAAATTAGAGTCAAACCCTATACAACATAAAAAGAATTTTGTAAATCGGACCACAAACGGCTAAGTAATCGATGAACATACATAAAAAAAAAAAACATACAGCCGAACGTATTACCTCCTCCTTTTTGGAAGTCGGTCAAAAATTCATGACGCTCGGGCGTTTGGCGCTTGCCTACACAAACCACAAAAAAAATGTTGCTCTTTCAGCTTAAGTTAACTCTATATACTCTATACACATAATATATACATATATATACATACCCTGAAGTATTATCACTTAGCTGTTTTGGTAACAAAAACGTGTAAGCGTTATAGATATAAGAGTTTTTATTTCCAGAAATGGACGTAGTAATTAGTATAGTTTATTTCGGTAAAAAGGACGTTACGGCCAGCATCCAGTTAAACATAAGATAGTTCTAAGTTATCAGATAAGTTGATTCCTAGGCAGATGAGGGACCTACGTAGATCGGTCGCGTTACGTCAAACCCAGCCACAAATAACATTGACATGATCCGACCAAATGAGGTTGGTCTGTCAACGGCCTAGAAATCAATTTCCTCGATGGTACATACATACTCTCATTTCAGAGCATGCTGTACGTAGTGTGGGCAGTGGCTCTGGTGGCGTCCCTGGTGCTGTACTGCCGCCAGGTGTACTCCCGGTTCAGCCGCCACGGCGTCAGGCACCGCCGGCCGGTCCCCCTGCTGGGCAACATGACCAGGCTGATGCTGCGGCTGGACCACTTCACCGAGGACGTGGATAAATCGTATGCAGCATTTCCGGGAGAAAGGTAATATCCATATTACTAATATCATAAATACGAAAGTGTGCCTGTCTCTTACATCTTCACGCCTAAACTATTGAACCCATTTCGCTGAAATTTGATACAGCGATACATTAAGGCCCGGGAAAAGACGTAGGATACTTTAGAAAGTATCCTACGTCTTTTCCCGTACATTTTTTCGGGATAGATCCCGAAAAAAATGTACGGTTCCCGCGCGATAAATGAATTTTAGCGCGATGGATTTGCGGGCGACAGAAATAGGACGACTCTATGTAATAGTTACTTAATCAAAGGTTAGAAATATCAAAATTAACTGATAATTAACATTAAAGAATATGGTCATCAGAAGTGAGGGTAGTTAAATAAAAAATATATAGACGATAGAATATGTTTATTGTCGGTCCAAGGCCCTACCACCGGTTCAGTGACCTTCCCACCGAGAAGAACCAGCAAGAAACTCGGTGGGTCTAAATATTCCTTTCAACAGTATAAATTACAATACAGAACACAGTACACACAACAATCAAGTCACTAACAATCATAGCAAAGGCATAACCAATAATCAAATAACATTTAAGAAATATTATCCACCTAATAATTAACACAAAGCAACACAAATACAATAAAATATGGCGGATAATAATTACAATAGAAAAGTACTTAACTCACTGTTCAGCCGTCTCCAGGTCACCAGGGAAAGTGACCCAATTACGACTTTCTATGGCTTATATATCCCGGGTTTGGCTATGACCAGGGTATATTTCCATTTATTGGCTAAACCCATTGACCAATCAAAAACAAGTCAATATTATGTCTTGTATGATATTTTAATTATTAAATATTATTTTAATTTGACCGGAAATATTCCCTTTATCCAATCAGCCAACCATAACATTTCTATTGGATAATAGTCCACAAAACGTTTTATTTCTCATTTAAGTTTTTATGTTCGAAATATCCTAGATATTTCGAACACTACAATACATTCATAACATATTATCTTTAATTGAAACAACAATATAAATAACAACTTCTAACTGAAATAAACATTAAGTGTCGATAATTAGATAAATAAGTATCTAAATGAACCAAAACTATCATGTTTCACAGATAATAATCATTTTTATCTACTTCGAGGTGCATATTTCACAGATAACAAATACTTTCATCTTCTTCGAGGTACAGCTAAATAACCTAGTTATTTGCCACATTTTTGATAGGTAACCTTACTATTCAAATTATTGTAATTTCTTTATTCCTTTGTTTAATTGTTACTATTATAATCTCAATTCTATATTCTTATTTCATTTTCTAACACGGGCGTAATCTAGTAATGGAAAAACTCACACTTATGACTTAGCACTCAGAAATAAAGCTGTTTTTGCTGGATAGCCTGTCTTTGACGACTGTTATAGCTGGTTTATTTTAAAGTGACCATCTACGCTGGAGTTATTTTTATGGAGTCCAATTAGTGTCGGCGCAGCATAGAAGAGTACTCTCTCTTAGCAGATCACCGAAACGACTGGCGAGAGATATCTGCAAGGCCTTTGTTGTCCTATTCGTTTAGCCTGCGTTGTTCTAATTAGAACATAGGAATAACGTTTCACCAACGCAAGAACCTACGACCTCCGATAATGGTCATGGTTCATGAGCAATGAGGGTTTTTGATATTCCGTTTGTCACTAGATGCTGCTATGTACCTTTAGGGTCTATCGTATCAACCCACTGTCATATGTCACGACTCACGATTTAGCTGTCATGATGTAGGTGTCATAATATGTATATTTGAAACGAAAGACCCTACGGCTACATAGCTCCATCTAGTGGCAAATGGAATATTGAAAACCCTCATAACCTCTCTGGGTTATGAGGGTTTTCAATATTCCATTTACTAACTATTTGCATCATTACTTTAGGTTTGTAGGTAACTATGAGTTCGTGAAGCCGACGATCATCCTGAGAGACCTGGAGCTCATCAAGCGCGTCGGCGTCAAGGACTTCGACCACTTCCTCGACCACCGCGGCTTCACCGACGAGTCCATCGAGCCGCTCTTCGCCAGGAATCTGTTCTCCTTGAGAGGTATTTTTTTTGTCTACAAATATACGAAGTCTGGAGAGTGAGAGAGATTTCGTACGGAGAAACAAAAAATGTGAGTTGTGAAATCATGATGCTGACAACCCGGATTTTTTTTATACTGCAATTAATTACAAAACCAAAAGAAACAATTGCATAGGAATTTGTCAATTTATACATTTCACTGCCAGAAACATGCAGGTCAAGACTAATTAACTCATTTTTAGAAATTAACCCTAGGCTACATAATATTTTGAAGGTTTCAAATTGACGGTCTCAAAAATAATCTAAGAGAAACCGATAGGGATGGTGTTTAGAAACCCCACGCTACTGATACAATTTTATGTCTAATTTATTCGTGTTTAAAGGTGATGAGTGGAAGGACATGCGGTCGACGCTGAGCCCCGCCTTCACCAGCTCCAAAATCCGGCTGATGGTGCCCTTCATGCAGGAGGCGGGCAATCAGATGATGGAGGCCCTGAAGAAGGACATAGAACAGTCGAAGAGTGAGTGTAGCTTGTGTGGCTGGAGCTGCAAGTCAATACAATAATATTACGGATGGCTTCGAATTAACGTATTCAAAAATGCAACTGACGACTCGTCGACGATTGTCATAAAGTTCCACGTGTATCGTGATTCGTCATGTCCGTGTATACAAGACGGCGACAGGCGATAGACTCGCAACTTCGTCACTCATTTTCTTCATTTTCTGTCCGTCTTTATATCAAGAATTCAAGACACCGCGTCTGATGGCGCAAGGCATCAAGATGCAAAATACGACGTACCGCAACTCAACGACTACGTAGTTTGGTCGATTTAGCGTTACACGCCGCGGTAAAGAAACGCCGCCGCTGTCGTGTGAAAAGGGTCCATAGAAATGTATGCAGCGCCGGCGGTCACACCGGCATATGTGTAAACAGCCGGGTCAATTCAGACCGCAACGTGACGAGGCGAGGCGCGACGCGACGCGGCCTAAATTTGTATGGATTTGACACATGTCGTCAGCGTGAGACGTCTTGCGAATACTAATTTAGAAATGCATCTACGCGTCGCGTTGCGGTCTGAATTGACCCTAAGGGTTGATTCAGACCGCAACGAGACGCGTAGGTGCATTTCTAAATTAGTATGGATTTGACAGATTCGCAAGACGTCTGACGCAATTGAAATCTGTCAAATCCATACAAACCCAGCCGGCATATCACGACATTGAATTGACACAATCCGACCAAATGACGCAGATCCGTCAACTGCCTATGAATCAATTTCTTCGATGGTACCTTCACTGTTGCATAGCCGCTGAATCTCCAGATATTTAATCGTATGTGCCTTTCTTTTCTCCCCAGCTGGTTACATAGACGTGGACTTCAAGGACCTGGCGTCGCGGTTCGCGAACGACGTGATCGCGTCGTGCGCGTTCGGGCTGCAGGTGGACTCGCACCGCGACCGCGACAACCGCTTCTACGAGATGGGCCGCGTCGCCTCCACCTTCAAGTTCAAGCAGCTGCTCATGCTCTTCCTGAACTCCGCTTTCCCCACGCTCTTCAAGGTGTGTTCGGATTGTAACCAACATTCATGTAAATTTTTAAGTGGAAGACCAAGGAATCACGTTTTATGATTAAGCGGCTTTACAAAGACAACTTCTTAAAATACAGTTCTGCAATTTAGCTTGTGCAGTTATCTGTCAGTCAGACAGTAACGTAGGACACTGGACATTTTATATGGAATTCCATACGGATGGTCAACTATACATTTGAAAATGCCCCTCCTGACGCTAAAATACTTGCAAAGAATGGGTGTTTAATGTTTATGGAATGAAAATATAATTGCAGAGTCTGCGGCTGAAGTTCTTCAGCGAGGAGACGAAGAACTTCTTCCTAGATCTGGTGCTGGGCACCATGCGCGAGCGCGCGGCACGGGACGTCGTGCGACACGACATGATACACCTGCTCATGCAGGCTAAGAAAGGTCATTCAAAAGTACTATAAGAGAAGTTGGTTCCTAGACAAATGGCGGACCTAGGTAATTTGGTCGCGACGTCAAACCCATCCGACCGATCACAGCTAACATTGAATTGATATAAGCCGTGGGAATTGATTTATACGTGGGAGAGCCATGCTTCGGCACGAATGGGCCGGCTCGACCGGAGAAATACCACGTTCTCACAGAAAACCGGCGTGAAACAGCGCTTGCGCTGTGTTTCGTCGAGTGAGTGAGTTTACCGGAGGCCCAATCCCCTACCCTATTCCCTTTCCTCCCCTCCCCTATTCCCTTCCCTTCCCATCCCTACCCTTCCCTATTACCCTATTCCCTCTTAAAAGGCCGGCAACGCACATGCAGCTCTTCTGATGCTGCGAGTGTCCATGGGCGACGGAAGTTGCTTTCCATCAGGTGAACCGTTTTCTCGTTTGCCCCCTTATTTTATATAAAAAAAAAGCCATGACCACATGCCGTAGGTCCGTCAACTGCATAGGAATCAATTAATTCCTCGATGATAATAATTTATTATGTTGCCCCGGGTAGCTTAATAGCAAGCTATCTTTAATTGACGAAATGAAATCTATACTAATATTATTGCGAAAGTATCTCTGTCTGTCTGTCTGTCTCGCTTTCACGCCAAAACTACCGAACCGATTGTAATGAAATTTTGTATACAGATAGTCTAAAGCCTGAGAAAGGACATAGGCTACTTTTTTACTGGAAAAAAGGGTTGTAAGGGGGTGAAAATACGAAAATTTGTTCAAATTAAGTTAGTTCCAAAAAATCATGGCGCCGTGCGTCTCTTACATCGCGCTAACGCTTGCCCAACATCTTTCTATAAGAAGTGGTATCATCATACCTTCGAATTTTAAAATTTTCGATTGTTATTTCTTTTTTACGTTATTTAATTCATCAAGCCCCATACGGTCACCGGTGACCGAGACACAATAGAAATTCTATTGTGTCTCGTTTTTTCACGATCGACGGGTTAATAAGTCAGTACTATATATTATAATTTATATTTATATTATATGACGTAACCTTAAACCTATCAATGATAAATAGTTTATGGGTAAAGTTGTGTAATTGGGGGGCTAAATAAGCTTTAAAGTTTGGCATAAAATATAAAGTTTAATTAAAAAAAATGAAATATTATGTACACACTGCACAGCTGTTTTGATTAAAGGGGTACCAGGGTTTTTTTAATAAAAGCTTTTGACACCAATTTTGTTGACATCGCGCGCTATAAACTGAAGTCCACGCGGACGAAGTCGCGGGCTAGTGAAATATATTTATTGCAAGAATGTAGTGCATAACATAGGTCTTATAATTATAAAATATTGTTCTAAACATTCTGCCATCCAGGTGGCGTGCAAAAGTCATAGTAAACATTTAATTTAATTTATAGATTTACAAAATTAGAATTTATTACAAAACAACAGTCCATAATTATTAAATTAAGGTAAAAGCACTAATGGCAGACGCTTGAAGGAAACATGGAACATTTGAATGTTGTAAAATATATATTTATTAAAATAAAGGATTGATAACTTCTTCCATGTCTTCAGTAACTCTTACAAAATAAAACTATTATGATTATTCACTGACAAATCAATTAAAAAATAAATTATTGGTCTTTTTGTAAACTTAGTCATAACAACTAATAGTTAACGAACATCACTAATAGTAGACACCAATATGAACTAATAGTTGACATAGAACATATTACATTACATTTAACATTTTTATTAGGTCTTTATTTGCCGTTTTTTCTAAAGATATGTCCACGTTGTCTCCAGATTCTATCCATTCTTCTTCCATGCTAAAACTATCTTTCCTTTTATTTTTCATATATTTTTTCCTAGCAAATTTATTTTCAGTCTTTTTTTTATGAAATAAGGGGGCAAACGAGCAAACGGGTCACCTGATGGAAAGCAACTTCCGTCGCCATGGACACTCGCAGCATCAGAAGAGCTGCAGGTGCGTTGCCAGCCTTTTAAGAGGGAATAGGGTAGGGGAGGGTAGGGGAGGGTAGGGAAGGGAAGGGAATAGGGGAGGGTAGGGAAGGGAATGGGGTAGGGGATTGGGCCTCCGGTAAACTCACTCACTCGGCGAAACACAGCGCAAGCGCTGTTTCACGCCGGTTTTTTGTGAGAACGTGGTATTTCTCCGGCCGAGCCGGCCCATTTGTGCCGAAGCATGGCTCTCCCACGTACGTCTTTAGTCTCCATGCTTCTCTTGCCTCTTCTTTTTTTCTTCTTTCTTTTCTCAGCTCTCCTTTTTCTTCTTTTTACTGCTATTTTTAGATCAGACAAGGTCTAATATGTCAATTTTTAGGTACAGTAGTTCTAATTTGTTAGTTTGATAATAGAATTATATTTTCAGAGAATAGTGGTGATATTTGCAGTAGAATAAACTACAAAATAACTTTAGTATGTATTGAAAAATGATGATATGAGTTCCATGTCATCTATTAGGTTTTTTACATTTTCAAGAACTATTAGTAAACACCCTTTATATTGTTAGGGAAAATGGATAAAAAATCATAAATAAACATTAATTGGTGTAAACAACATAACCATTAATCCAATGAAATCAATAGAAATTACAAAAATCAAATAAATGTATTCAAAACTTACGTGCAAAATTTCGCCTTCCTTAACCTATTTGCTAAGAAACTGCCGAGCGCGTGTTGACGCGGTCACATTTTTTACGAAAACTGATCCCATTTTAAAATTTTGTTCCCGAAGGCGTCCCTAATATATTTTTTCACGTCAACAGATAGCTTGAGAAGCTTATAAAATGTATAGTGTTAAGAAAAATTAGACTAATTCTTATTTTTATGGTATTTTTGTCGTAAGTGTCATCTATTAGTTCCGAGTCTGCCATTAGTGCTTTTACCTTACCATTAAAATATCCGAAGTTAAAATAAGTAAAATTCATAGAAAATAAGTAAACGAACCAACCGAGTATACATAACACTATCATAATCATAATCATAATCATTTATTTATTGCGAATTTAGGTTACATAGATCGTATAAAACTTTTTCCAAAACACGATACACTTAGCCAAATTTTATCTCAGTCGATTTAGGGTGGGTTGCACCAGAGGCTTAGTTATAGTTACAGTCAAAGTTATGGTTATAGTTAAGGCTAACTTAACTTTTACCTCAATTTTGACCACAGAATTTGAGAGGTGTCTGTTGCTAGTCTGACAAGGCTATAAATGAACGTGGGCGGGGTCGCTGCTGGTAAAGGAGAACTGTCAAAAATTGCGTTTTTTAATGATGATGGCTAAATATGGCGTCCCTTATTGACTGTAACCAAAGATTTGATATTTTGCACTGTAGTTATAGTTAAAATTACAGGTTTAGTTAAAGTAAGTTGGTGCAACCCACCCTTTATAGTGGTTTAATTTTAAGCTCAATCAGGCAGAACAACAAACGAGTAGACACTTTTCTCGTGTTACTGGTAGCCTAGTAAACGAATGCCCAAAATGGTTTTTTTTTTTTTAAAAAAAAAAAAAAGGGGGTCTGCTTGGAAAAGTCGAAAGCAGAAATTTTAACTTTGGTACTTTGTTTAGAGTAGTTAGGAGATAAACATACTAAAAGTCCTGACTCCTCCGAGGTGAGCCCGAGGGAGGGGCAAAGAAGGTCCCGTTTTTTGGTTTTTTGCTTACTCATCAAAAAGGGTGCTTCGTACAAAATTCTCTTTTACTACATAATAAAAGCTAATTAAATTCTCTATAACTTCGTCCTTTACACTTTGTATCTATCTCCAATCATTGCCTCGCTATAAGCTTCTAAAATTGACCGATTTTCAAAAGTGTGTTTTTTAGGGTTTCGTACCCAAAGGGTAAAAACGGGACCCTATTACTGAGACTTTGATGTCTGTCCGTCTTCCTGACCGTCTGTCTGTCCATCTGTCTGTCCGTCTGTTTGTCCGTCTGTCTGTCCGTCGGTCTGTCCTTCTGTATGTCCGTCTGTCTGTCTCCAGGCTGTAACTCAAGAACGATAATAGCTAGAGAGTTGAAATTTTCAGAGATTATGTATTTCTGTTGCCGCTATAACAATAAATACTAAAAACAAAATAAATTATATATTGTAGGGGGGCTCTCATACAACAAACTTGATTTTTCTCATACAAAAAACAATAAAATGTTGAATATCGAACCTTTGCCTGATTTTTTCGTTTAACATCGCTTTGGAGAAATTGTTTATAATTAGTAAAACTAGCGTATGGTGCAATAATAAAGGGTGTTTTTTTTTCTTAGGAAAAATAAAACACCCTGTATTATTGCACCATTTGCTAGTATTGCTTATTATAAACTAATTCTCCAAGGTAACGATGTACGGTTAAATCCAGGAAAGGTTAGATTTTTAAGGTTTTATTGTTTTTCCATACATTTCTTAAAAATATGAAACAATATACTAAACACTTTCCTCAAGTTTGCCATATACGATTACTTTCCAGAAGTTATTCCTTACCAGCAACACTATAAATTGATGCAATAATATAGGGTGTTTTTATGTGATTTTTTCTTACCTTCTACCCTCATTAACTTTTTTCTCCCATTGTTTAGAGATTTTTTGTCATACAATAAAATGTTTAACTTTTCAAGCCCTTTCATTTGACGTATGTCTCAAAGTGCTACATTAGTTTCGAAGATATGCCCCTCCTTCTTTAAAAATTAATTATTAATTATTTATTTTATTTAAATTTTATTTTTAATTATTAAAGTATAAATATAACTAAGTATTTTGTGTACATTTCAGCCTACCTTATGCCATGATAGATATCGAGCAAAAAATTGCAAAAAAATCAAGTTTGTTGTATGAGAGCCCTCTTAAAATATTTAATTTCTTTTGTTTTTCGTATTTATTGTTATAGCGGCAATAGAAATACATAATCTCTGAAAATTTCAACTCTCTAGCTATTATCGTTCTTGAGTTATAGCCGGAGGAGACAGACGGACAGACAGAAGGACAGACAGACGGACAGACAGACGGACAAACAGACGGACAGACAGATGGAAAGACAGACGGTCAGGAAGACGGACAGACATTAAAGTCTCAGTATAGGGTCCCGTTTTTACCCTTTGGGTACGAAACCCTAAAAAACACACTTTTGAAAATCGGTCAATTTTAGAAGCTTATAGCGAGGCAATGATTGGAGATAGATACAAAGTGTAAAGGACAAAGTTGTAGAAAATTTAATTAACTTTTTTTATGTAGTACAGTACGAAGCACCGTTTATGATGAGTAAGCAAAAAAACAAAAAACGGGACCTTCTTTGCCCCCCCCTCCATCGGGCTCACCTCGGAGGGGTCAGGACTTTTTGTATGTTTATCTCCTAACTAGTCTAAACAAGGTACCAAAGTCAAAATTTCTGCTTTCGACTTTTCCAAGCAGAATCATTCGTTTACTAGGGTATGGGTTAACATTTTATCAATGTGACATTGACCAGGCAAGCTGACCCACGACGAGTCGACGAGGGACGCCGACGCCGGGTTCGCAACTGTCGAGGAGTCGGACGCTCTCAAGAAGACTGTTGACAGAGGTACGCTCTCGAGAGGACTGTTGTTAGAAATATCTAAGAACATCAAAGTATGTAGATGGTTAAGTTTTCTAAACGCACCTGTAGATTTATTGTTGTGCATCATAAATATATTTTGATTGGTTAACGACTGAATATATATTATCCTTTAAATTGAGACTTGTTTCTCCTCCAAACGAGAAGTTGATCCATGGACAGATGGGGGATCTACGTAATTTGGCCACGTTACGTCAAATCCAGCCGACAGATCACAATTAACATTGAGTTGACAATATGATCCGACCAAATGACGTTGGTTTGTCAACTGCCTAGGAATCAATTTTCTCGATGATACATAATATTATATTAAGAGGGCGACTAACGCAAAAAATCAAACATCGTCCTTCTCTCTTCACACTCACGTCCGTCTTTCATATGCCAGGTGAAAAGACTACGCGGATTCATCGCAAATTAGATTTTTCTCAATAACTCGATAAATATAGAACATTTTAAAAATCCGCTAGGTCAGATTCTCAATGATAGAATTTTATACAATGTGTTAAAATATTAACTTAGTTTAATGCACGGTTATGGCAATATAATATGAAAAATTAGATATTGTATCTTTGTGATTTTTTCTATCGAGAAAATTTTAAGATATCGTGTTTTCGCTAAGTCGGATCCTAAAAATGAAACAATTCGGGGCTTATTTTCAACTATAAAATGAATTATAAAATCGACAATTTAGGGTTAGTCGTCCGGAACTGAATCGCGTGACGCGTGTTTCAGAGTGGTCGGACGTGGACCTGGTGGCGCAGGCGGTGCTGTTCTTCATCGGGGGATTCGAGAGCGTCTCCATCGCGATGTCGTTCGCGCTGCACGAGATCGCGCTCAGGCCGTACGTGCAGGAGCGTCTGTATCGCGAGATAAGCGAGACAGACGAGCAGAATAAGGGCCGGATCGACTACACCAGCATACAGCGCATGCAGTACTTGGATATGGTTGTCTCAGGTGAGATGAGAGTTTTAGCGGTAGTTGCGAAAGTAATATTGCCT
This sequence comes from Aricia agestis, assembly GCF_905147365.1. Lineage (NCBI taxonomy): Eukaryota > Metazoa > Arthropoda > Insecta > Lepidoptera > Lycaenidae > Aricia > Aricia agestis. Next base: position 521,946 of record NC_056417.1, read on the forward strand.
GTAGGGTACAGAACACCAATATAGGTAGTACTTAAATTGGTTAAATATCATCAATTTTATTTTCATTTTTATTTTTGCGCTGCCCAATATTTTTCAGGGTCACAATTGTGCCCACAACTGTAAGTGTCTAAACACACTAGGCCGAAGTTACGCGGCGTAAATTCCGCATGATTACTTCCGTAATGTCAAACCCATACAATATACGGATGGATCATGAAACGCGACGGAATAGTGTGTCATCGGTAATTTAAAATACATTGCGGGCGTATTTATGCGGAATTTACGCCGCTTTACTTCGGCCTAGTGTTAGGCCTATTGCCGGATCAATAGTAGCAAAACTGAGCATACAAGGAACATATCCTTGTATGCTTAAGTTCAGCGGGGCTAAAAAGGTCACATTTAGCAATTCCTCTCAATCAATTCAGCAAATGAATTGTCAAAACTGTCAAACTGACAAATGTCAAATCAGTACAGACATACAGAAATGAATTGCAAGCAGACTTGCATTTTGCGATTTTAGAAAAATGAATCATATTATGATTCAAATCATGATTGTTCAAAGGGACCATTTTAGCCCCGCTGGTTTGCTGCTCATGATCTGGCATGATCGCGTTTGCCGTCATAATATTTAAGCTAATCCGCGTTTTTTACGTTTTTGAAAATATAATTTACAGAAGTTCTGCGTCTGTGGCCAGTGGGAGTGATCATGGATCGGGTCTGCACCCGCGAGTACAATCTCGGGAAAGCCAACGACGACGCCACGGACTATATTGTGAGTACAATATGTTCTATCTGTAATAATCAGTAATCAAGTGATCAGGCCATATAGCTAAATTATTTTCTTTATCGCTTTTTTATAGTAGTCGCCGATCAAAATGTATGGAATTGACATTAGTAATTAGACGAGTCGAAATTCAACTTCATATTAACGAAAGTCAATTCCATACATTTTAATCGGCGATTCTATTTATAAAGAAGCGATTTATAAAAGGTTATAGCCAAGGTTTTTCTTTATTGATTTCATTTTCGTGTTGCTATAACTTTGTGGTGTGGCGTTTTTGTAGCGCTTAATACACGTGTATTATAATACTTAATATAATACTGGATAGCCCGGTGAACTTCGTATCACTTCTCTTCTTAATCTTCTTAATGTAAACCTTCCCTGCCGTGATCTCTATATCTCTATATCTCGCCGATATCTCGTTGGCGTATGCTCTAGATACGCCAACGAGATATCTCACTCTACACGTTTTCTCGATGTTAACTGGTTTATCTGTTTGTGGGGACACAATGTATTGTATTATAATATATCGATGTGATCATGCGTCGTTATATTATATCGATGTTCGATGCATGTGGTGAACTAACATGAAATATATCAGAGTGTTCTTGGTGCAGCAACCCGAGTGGTCGCTTGCATAATAAACGTAATCCAGTTAGCAAAAGGATTTTATTTAATTTTATGAACACTCATTCTAGTTACCCTAACGTAATAACATAGTGTGTAACATCTTCATCTCTATTGACCCTAACATGACATACATTTTTTCTCGTACGTCTGTCGTCAAAATTAGAGATAATTTTGTATTTTTTTATATGTGCTATTTTTGTCTATATACTAACGAACAATATACGAACGAGAAATTTATCTCTCGAATCTCGACGTATGTATGTTAGCAAAAAGAGATAATATATATCGATATCGACAATATCACTACGCTCGAGAGTGAGATATCCACGAGATATCTCGTTGGCGTATGCTAGGAGGGCTGGACTTCCACGAACATTTCGAGACCAAAATTAGTCAAATCGGTTCAGCCGTTCTCGATTTTCAGCGAGACTAACAAAATTAAAAATCAGCCAATTGCGAGTCGGACTCGCGCATGAAGGATACTGTTATAGAGCAAAGTGCAAACATAGACCAAAATTGTGTTTTTGGATGGGAGCATCCCTTAATTTTTTATTTCATTTTAATATTATTCTTAAATATTGCAGTAAACATATATAATTAAGGCCTTTGTTTAAATATCAGTGCCTACCTGTTGCCATTATTGATATCGAGCAAAAAAGGCCAAAAAAAAAAAACGTTTGCTGTATGGGAGCCCCCTTTAAATATTAATTTTATTTCGTTTTTAGTATTTGTTGTTACAGCAGCAAGAGATATACACAATCTGTGAAAATTTCAGAACTCTAGCTATAGGTTCTTGAGATACAGTCTGGAGACAAATAGACAGACAGACGGACAGACAGACGGACAGACAGACGGACAGAGACAAACGGACAAACAGACGGACTGACAGATGGAAAGACAGACGGTCAGGAAGACGGACAGACATTAAAGTCTCAGTATAGGGTCCCGTTTTTACGCTTGGGGTACGAAACCCTAAAAAACACACTCGGCTAATTTTAGAAGCTCATAGCGAGGCAATGATTGGAGATAGATACAAAGTGTAAAGGACAAAGTTGTAGAAAATATAAAACAGGACAGTGTTTGTGCGTGAACTCCTCCAAAAGGCTGAACCGATTTTAGTGTGATTTTGTATGTCCATTCTTTAGGCCTAGGTTTTTATCAACATTTTTTATCGATTGACTGACTAGTATTTATATCTTTAGATATTAATATTATGTCGTGTTCAAAGTCTAGTATCATATAACTGACTCTACAATCACTTTCATAATAATTCCAGATGCGGAAGGGCGACGTGCTGACCGTCCCGGTGTGGTCCATCCACCGCGATCCGCAGTACTTCTCTGACCCCCTGAAGTTTGACCCCGAGCGGTTCTCCGACGACAACAAGCACAGCATACACCCCATGGCGTATATGCCCTTCGGAGTGGGACCAAGAAACTGTATAGGTGAGTTTATAATAGTAAGGTTCCGGGGAAGACTCCGGAATGAAGCGCGCGTCACGTCGCCGATAACTCGTGTAAATGTGTAGTTATTAAGTGTATATAATTTATATGTATGTTAGTCATTAAGGTTTTTTTTAAATGAAATAAGGGGCACGAGCAAACGGGTCACCTGATGGAAAGCAACTTCCGTCGCCCATGGACACTCGCAGCATCAGAAGAGCTGCAAGTGCGTTGCCGGCCTTTTAAGACGGAACAGGGTAATAGGGGAGGGTAAGGATGGGAAGGGAAGGAATAGGGTAGGGGATTGGGCCTCCGGTAAACTCACTCACTCGGCGAAACACAGCGCAAGCGCTGTTTCACGCCGGTTTTCTGTGAGAACGTGGTATTTCTCCGGTCGAGCCGGCCCATTCGTGCCGAAGCATGGCTCTCCCATGTATTATATATTGTATGGGCCTATGTAGCCTGCTATAAATAAATAAATAAAAAAAAAAATAAATAATATTATTTAGCTCCTGGTTGTTTCTGTTATCCTGGTGATCCTAGTACATTTTTGCAGTTCTATTAGACAACTATTGTATTCTATTGCATTCAGCTTTTAAATAATGATTATTATTAAAGTTAAACTTATATATCTACGTATTTTATATTTGCACAGCCTCAAGCCTGTCTTATGAAAATATTTTTTTGCACTGTGAAACTTAAATAGAACTTAATCTCAGTACAAAAGGCCATGCGCACAATTTAACAACTTTATGAAGTTTGAGAAAACAAGCGATTTTTTAAATAGGAATACAATCGGTATGTCCATTGGAATCGTTTTTTTCTGTACGCTTGCGTTCACAAAAATGATATCAAAATATCACCCAAACTAATCAACTCTTTCAATAATGACTTAGCTACCTATTCATATTTCATATTATATAATTATCTTCGGCATGCTCACTGCATAGATATAATGTACAAGTTTATTTTAAACTGCATCTCTTCTGATGTTGCGACACTCGCAACCCATGGGCGACGGTAGTTGCTTCTTAGCAGGGACCCGTTTGCTCGTTTGCCTCCCCCTAATTTTATTTAAAAAAAAAGTTAAATGTACACGTAATACTTACCTAAGTACTATTTTTTTATGTTGCAGGATCTCGCTTCGCGCTATGCGAATTGAAAGTCCTGCTCTACATGATAATACTGAACATGGAGGTGTCTCCGAACGACAAGACCGCCACCACCAACAAGATGAGCACCGACTCCTTCAACATTCGCTTTAAAGACGGACACTGGCTAAGGTTAAAACCACGACATTAAAGTTTAGGTTTTAACGATGTTGTTTTTTAAAATATTATAATAAAGAATATTTGACCTAGGTCCAGGTTTTTCTGAAAATAAATAAATAATTACATGAATACAAAACACCATAAAATTACTCAATAATTATTACGCCATCTAATGAAAAAAAAATCTAGGTACTTTTCAACAACATACATAATATTAATTTTGAATAGCTTTGTCCACATTGTGCCTTTTTCTGTTCATCAAGGGCATGCCTTATAGCGCTGTCAACAGCGAACGTGACGCATGCCGCATGCCCGTAACGCGCGTCGTAATCGTAGCGCTCGCTATGACACTTTTCTTTCAACGCGGCTGGGTTTTGAGTTTTGACGCATTCAATTATTGAATATGCCAAACGAAAGTTGAATAAAAGGAAGATGACGAAAATTGAAGTTGAAATTGCAGAATGTGGACACAGCTAATAGTCATTACTCATTAGTCATTACTCAAGTTACTATTAACTATTGGGTGCTATTGGGCACTAGATGGCGAATTAGGCCCAATTCACACCGGATCAGCGGCGCGAAGAGCACTTTTAGTGTGAAATAATTTTAAACTTTATTTACATGCTTATAACTACTAGTATCGCTTGAAAACTTCGAAAGTGCTCGAGGCGCCGCGGGCGGCCGCGCGGCTCCGCGCGCCCGTCGGCGGAAAGTGCTCGCGGCACCTCGCGACGCGCGGTGCACAGTGGATCGAAAATCGAGTACCATAGACATAAGAACTTGAATATCCAGATGTCATTTTTTTGGGCTGAAATATGGTCTCCTAGTTGTTATTACATAATAAAATGTAAAAAGACGCAGCTACGTGTAATAATAAGGGAGTTACAATCATTTAACAAAAAAACAATAGAATATGTCAAGTAGTTCCAGACAATTTAATTTAATTCAGTTGGAAGTTTTAAATTGTTACTTTGGACACTGGAAAAAGAGAGGGTTGATACATTATATCACCATAATAATTTCTTTCTTCTTTCTTTTTGAATTAAGTTTTTAATTAATACAAATGGTGCCGTAATACAAAATATGCCAAAATGTGAGTAATAATTAGTACTATAATAGTGTGTGAGGATATAACGGCCAACAATGCGATTCCAGAGATATTATGCTCATTTTTCATGTCGGCTCCATACTAAAATTTCTTAAAAAAAATATTACTCCCTTATTATTACACGTAGATGAGTCTTTTTACATTTTATTATGTAATAACAACTTGGAAAAACATATTTCAGCCCAAAAAAAGACATCTGGAAATTCAAGTTCCTATGTCTATGAAACTCGATTTTCGATCCACTGTGCGGCGCTCTGAAGGTAGCGCGCGGCCGCCAGCGGCCGCCCGCGGCGACGCGAGCCGCCTCTACCGGCCTCGCCGCGCCTCTTCGCGCCGCTGCCGGCCGCTGCCGATCCGGTGTGATTTGGCCCTTAAAAAACTTAAAAGCACGCCATCTATTGAAAATATTGAGTACTTTCTTAGCAACATACGTTGATAAGTCATACGAGTGTTTCTTTTTGACTAAAGATGGCGCTTATAGACGTATAAGAAAGCGCCATCTATGTTAAATAGAAGGTACTATCTTAACAAGCTGACATTGAGCAGTCATAAAGGTGTCACTTTCCAACAATAGATGGCGCTTCGGCAAATTCACTAAAAAGCGCCATCTACTGAAAACACTAGGTACTTTCTTAGTTACTTGACAGTGACCAGTCATAAGAGTGTTACTTTCGGACAATAGATGGCGCTTAACTAACTAATATAAGTATATTACGAGTATCCTTAGATCATTTTCCCGATTTACGGATCCATTTGTGAAATATGCAAAGTTTTAAAGTAGAAGAAATCGTTGGTGTTCAGTGTCTCCCCCTTCTACTATTAGCTAAACGGTTGATTCTGAAAAATAAGTGGAAAAATTCACGGGAGTAGGAAATATGCTAAATTTAAAAAGAGAATTATCACGGCTAAGAAAACTTCATAATTTATTGAGAAGTACAAAGGAATTTTTCGTTCAAATTCCTTTGAATGTAACTGAGATGATGCTAACAACAGTAGTGTAAAACATGTTATAATTGTACATTCATTGACGATACAAAACTTATCAAAAACTGGCGGTACTACGGAACCCTCTATTGTGTGTGGCCGATACGCACTTGGCCGGCTTGGTCATTTGTAACGCGCAAACGGCACGCGCCATTCACAGACCCCGCCGCTTTTTTTCTTGTCGCAACTCGTATGACATTCGCATCCGCGTAAAAATCCGCATTGATTTAATGCGGATGCAGATGCAGATGCAGATGTCCAAATCTGTGCGGATGCTCCGCATTTACGGATGCGGATATTCGCAACATCCCTGGTATCAATGCGCCGCCACGTACGGCACATAACAAAATCTCGGCCAGTTTTATAAGGCTGGTACCGCCGAGATTTTGTTGTGTGCCGTACGTGGCGGCGCATTGATACCAGGGATGTTGCGAATATCCGCATCCGTAAATGCGGAGCATCCGCACAGATTTGGACATCTGCATCTGCATCTGCAGTGGCGACTCATTGATACTATGGCGCACACATACAAGCCGCGCGCGGTGCCTTTGTATGAAGATAACTTACTTCCCCAGTCCCCTCCTTTAACTATGGCCGCGCTGCCCACCCACCCAGCACTTGTCGTTTCATACTAACTGTAACCTGTTTTCGCGCCGCGCCGTGGTTCCGTGCGGTAAATAGTAGGCATTGGATTAACGATTAACGGACTTCTGCATATTAACGGAAGTTAACGAGTCCGTTAATATTTTTAAAAGTTAACTTAAAAGTTAATCCGTTAATCAAAATGTTAACTTCGTTAATTAACGATTAACGGATTAACGAGTTAATGCGCATATTAAAATAAAATTTTAAGGGAGGCTCCCATACAAAAATCACAATTTTTGGCCTATTTTTGCTCTATACCAGTACCGCGGAACCCGTCGTGCGCAAGTGCGACTCGCACTTGACCGATTTTCAGTATTTTTGTTGTTAAAGCGGCAACAGATACACACAATCTGTGAAAATTTCAGAAGTCTAGCTATAGCGGTTCTTGGGATACAGCCTGGAGACAGACAGACGGACAGACAGGCAACGAAGTCTTAGTAATAGGGTCCCGTTTTTACTCTTTGGGTACGGAACCCTAAACAGCGCCACTTGCAATGATATTTTCATTACAAGTGGACGGTCATTTTGGGTAACTTTGAATTGCAGTTTAACTTTGAACAATACAATTTACGACAGTAATGTACTGTTCAAAGTTAAACCGCAATTCAAAGTTACCCAAAATGAGCGTACGAGGATTGCAAAAGATTTTTTTATATTAGACACTACAGTTTTTTTTTTATTTTAAAAATAAGTGTGAAGTTAAGGTTAATTTTAGCAATAACAATAACAATGACCACAGAACTTATATATCATTCACTTACACCATGATTTTCTCGATAACAGTAATTATTATTGTAGTTAATTATGGGGTTGAGAGAAGAGTGGCCAGAATTGAGCTGTAGCTCTGGCATATTGTTATTTAGTTAATATTTTTTTATACAATTACTTGTAAACAAGTGAAAAAAGGTTGATTGGTAATTTGTGTAGCAGTAATAAATCTCAAAATTAATACTTAAATGAATTTGTAGCACACGACATTATGGCACAGATCATGCAAAATTTTTCTCCCGTCCTTACATTTTCATCTGTTTGATCAAATGTTTGAGCGCAGTTGATTCGAGCGTGGAACTAACTTAAATAACCGGGCGGGCTAACTCCAACTGTTCAAACTTACTAAATAAGCTTCGACTTTAACAATCAGCCCTTTAAAGTCCATTCGCGGTAAATTTGCAAGGAGTCTTTAGCGCAAGGTACGACCAGTAGCTCTACCATGAGTTTATATAGTATTTATCGATACTCGATACCGACTACGCAAATATATATTATTTATCGATACTCAATATATAGTTTTCATCGCGTTTTGACAGATATAATATCTATTTAAGGCGTTCTGTCAGTCTTTTTATACGAGCGGCCTGTGGGTGTCATACACGAGTCGAGCCCACAACGTTCTGCGCGTACAGTATAACAACGCTTTTAGGATGCTGTTGCGACTGCCGTGGCGCTGTAGCGCATCAGGAATGTTTGCCGAGGCTCGTACTGATGGCTTTCACGCTATCATGCGCAAAAAGCTGTTTCTCTGCTGCAACGTATTCGTAACTCTCGGAACAGCATCCTAAAAATGATTTCTTGCAGACCAAATTGCCCCATTCAGAGGCATTGGGTGGAGGTAGCACAGGGCCTAAAATAAAACATTATATTGTACCTACTCTTAAATACTAACAATACTAACATAGGTTAAGACCCAGTTTCATCAAGCAATGTTAAATAAATAATGGCTTGTTAAATCAGATAATGGCCTGTTAGAGCTATCGAGCCTTCCACCATGCCCTAATGTCATGTTAAATCACCTAACACGGTGTTAAATTTAATTCCTGCTATGGAGGTCCGTTAAATATTTAACAGGCTGTTATAAGAGTCAAAATAACAACTTTCAAAGACAATAATATGCAATATCAATAAAAGAATCTGTTTTGACTTTTGAGCCATTCCGCCATGTTTCCGCTACGTCCTTATTATTAATTATTTTCATAGTTATGAATAATTATTTATTTTCACTTTGCCAAAAATTCAGCCTTCGGATTTTCCTTGACATTGGAAATATACTAACTTGTATCAAAATTACCAAACCGAAATATGTAAATAAAAGTTTGTATTATGATTCATGTTTTCAGCTTTGACAGATAATAATTATTAACCTGTTAAATTAAGAAGAACTATTATATCGTAACAAATGTATGCGATCAGTGATATTTTAATTTGGTCGCATTATCTACTATTATACTACTATGAAAGCAAGTGACACATTGCAGCAAACATGTCGTATTAATCTTGTACATTGCAATTTCGTCGCGTTATAACAAGAATGAACGAATTGATAGTTGTTCACTCGTTGTCCACTTAACATTGCATTTACTAATCCGCTGTTAAATTTTTACTGTGGGACATAAGTATTTTAACAGTCTGTTTAATTTTCCAAGGTCCGTTAAGTAATGCCTTGTTAGGATTTAACAAACAGAGGTTGGTGAAATTGGGTCTTAGTCATTGATTGTTACTAACACATTTACTTATAATTTTATGGGTTTAAAGCTTGAAATAAACCTATATATTTTTATTTATTTTATAAAGTTTAAAACGTGTCGGCTTCTTTCCTTTTGCTGAGCGTTCAACTTGCGTTTTTACTTTGTATCGATACAAACAAACGTAAAAAAAACGTCGTGTGGAAGGGCCCTAAAAGGACACAAGGCTGCCGCGCAGTCGAACTCAAATACGACCGCTATAATGGTCGTATCGCACCGAAACTGTTATTAGAAGGAAAACGAGAAGTTTTAGTAAAAGCAACAATAATATGATATTTCCCATGCAAGTGGTGGTGTGGTGTCTTATATTAGGTCTAATATTTTTATATCACAAGTCAATCTTAATACGAATTTAGAAGCCGTTGCTTGTATCATAAATTTTCCTACGAAAATTACTGTATGTAATATTTATTTACCGAATAGTGTTGCTTTAATTGAGCAAGATTTAATTGACTTAATTAATCAACTACCGAAGCCATTTCTTTTGATTGGTGATTTTAATAGCCATAGTTTATCATGGGGGAGTTATAAAACTGACTCTCGTGGCAAAATTATCCTTAATATTCTAGATACATACAATGACATAACTATATTAAATGAAAATCGTCCCACTCATTTAAATGTTTCCAATGCTACAACTAGCGCGATTGATTTAGCGTTATCATCGTGTACGATTGCTCCATTGTTTCATTGGAATGTGTTAGATAACCCCCATGATAGTGACCACTATCCCATTATATTAAGTCATTCATCTTCTTCGGAAGAAATTAGTTCTAACGTTCCCAGATGGATTTTTCAAAATGCAAATTGGGATTTATATGAATCGCTTATGGATAATGGGATTGGAGAATTATATGATATTAATTTAATGAATGAAACTACAATTGATTCATGTTTATCTGAATTTTGTAATTTAATAATTGATTCCGCAAATCAAGCCATCCCGAAGTCGCGTGGTAATAAAATTAATCGAAAAAAGTTGCCTTGGCTTACAAATGATTGTATAACTGCGATAAAAGATTACAAAAGGGCACATAGAAAATATTTAAAATTTAAATCGATTGAATATTTGATTAATTATAAAAAAACGAGATCTTTTGCTAGAAGACTCTTGAAAGAAACTGAGCTTAAATCCTGGCATGCTTACACTTCTTCAATAACTCCCCAAACTCCATCTTCAGAAATCTGGAATAAAATAAACAGGTTAAAAAATAATAATATAAACACACCTTCCCCTTTCTTACTTGAAGATGATTTACATAAAATTACAAATTGTGTTGATAAATGTAACGTTTTAGCAAAAAACTTTGCAAAAAATTCGTCTAATTCTAATTATAGTGATGAATTCATCTCTCATTCCTCAAATATTCTCGTGGATTTATTCAGTAACGTAGATAAAAGCACGAATTTAGAAGAGGAAAACACAATAAACAGTTTACTTACCATTGAGGAGCTTCATTTTGTTTTAAAGAATTGTAAAAATTCTTCCCCTGGTCCCGATGGTATACCCAATTGCTTAATTAAGCATCTTCCAAAAAGTGGTATTTCATATCTCTTAAAGTTATACAATAAAATTTGGCAAAATAATTTATTTCCTGAGATATGGCGTACATCTATCATTGTTCCTATTCCAAAACCAGGCAAGGATCATACCCTTCCTAAAAATTACAGGCCCATTGCTTTGACTTGTAATCTTTGCAAAATCTTAGAAAAGATTATTGCTAATCGCATTCGTTGGAAATTAGAACACGAAAAACTTATATCACCATTTCAAAGTGGCTTTCGTAAATTTCGTTCGACCAATGACCATTTAGTATTACTAGATTCAGCAATTTGTGATGCCTTAGCTCTAAAAGGTCACCTATTAGCAGTATCAATGGACATTGAGAAGGCTTACGAAATGGTTTCAAAAAAGGTAGTGCTTCATGCCTTAAAACGTCTAAAATTTACAAGAAATGTTATAATGTTTATAAATAATTTTCTGTCCAATAGAAAAATTAAAGTTAAAATTAATAATAATTGTTCTGATCCTGTTGAAATCGATAATGGTCTTCCTCAAGGTTCTGTAGTCAGTGTAATTCTATTTATTTTAACCATTAATAATGTCCTTACTGTCATAAAGTCTCCAGTTAAGGGTTTGCTTTTCGCTGATGATTTGACTTTGTATTGCGTTGGTAAAAATATTGATATATCGATACAATTGGTTCAAAATGCTCTCAGTTCAATACAAAAATGGTCTCATGAAAATGGCTTTAAGTTTTCTAAATCTAAAACTGAGTTCATTATATTTTCTAGACAAAACAATCCTTTCGATAGTGTAACACTACATCTTGATGGCCATCTTCTCACTAGAACTTACTCTATTAAAATACTCGGTATGTTATTTGATAGTAAACATACGTGGAAAGCCCACATTAAAAAGTTAAAAGCCGACTGTTTGAAACAATTAAATATTATTAAAGTTTTATCGTCTATTACGTGGGGATCCAATAAAGATTGTTTGCTAAACGTTTATCGTGCTATAATAAGATCAAGGCTTGATTATGGATCAATAATTTATGATTAATCCAATAAAAGTTTAATAAATAGTTTAAATTCTATCCAAAATACCGCCCTAAGGTTATGTTTAGGGGCATTCAGAACTAGTCCCTCACACAGCTTAGTTGTAGAATCAGGTGAACTTCCTTTGTGGCTTAGAAGAATCAAGCTTTGTCTTTCTTATATGTATAATGTTACTTCAACTCCGTTAAATCCTGTTAATGATATTATTTTGGTCGATCATCTACAAAATATATTTCAGACAGAAGTAAGACTGCCGGTTCCACTTAGATTACGCCTTAAAAAATATTTGGAAACTTTAAATATTTCTCTTCCTAAATTATTTACTCGACATATTCATCCTATTCCCCCATGGATAAAATACAATGTTAGAGTTGATTTATCCCTCTGCAATTATAATAAAGAATCTACTGATACTTTAGTTTATCGTAAACTTTATTTAGAACTACTTGAAAATTACTGTGACTATAAATTAATGTATACAGACGGATCTGTAACTGATAACGGAACCGGCTGCTCCATTATTCACGATTCCGATTCCACCGCAATTAGTTTACCTAAACAATTTTCTATATTTACCTGTGAAGCCTATGCAATTTACTGTGCCGTAAAAATGATTTTAACTAACCCTGTAAGTTTAAAATATGCTATTTTCACTGACTCGAAATCTTCCCTTTTAGCTACTCAAAACTGCTTTTCTGAAAACCCTCTAATACAATTGATACACTCTGTCGTTTTTCAATTGAAAGAACTGTCAGTTGATGTAATAATTATATGGTTACCCTCTCACCAGGGAATAGACGGTAATGAAAAAGCCGACAAAGTGGCTAGGGAAGCTAGTTTGATACCCTTCACTGGTAATGAAATACCCATCATACTTCTCGACGCCAAAAGAGACCTAAAGAATGTTATAAATCTTACGTGGAACCAAAATTGGAATGCTGAAACTTCTAAATTGCACTTTTTCAGGCGAGATGTTTTTAAAGGTGAAACCAAATATAATTTAAAACTTAATAGAAAAGACCAATGTATATTAACGCGTCTGAGAATAGGCCATACCAATGCATCTCATGTACATTATATCACGAAAAGCACTCCTAAGACTTGTTTTAGATGTAGCTTACCATTTTCAGTCAAACATATTTTATTCGAATGTGTAAATTATACTTCTGAAAGACAAATGTTTAACCTTTGTAGTGATAGTTATCTTTTATTAAGTGATCCTGATATGTGTTCTAATGTTCTGCGATTCATCAAATTTTGTAATCTTTATAGTTTGTTATAATGTTATTGTGCTTGTGGTCGCTGATAACCTTGTTGTTCTAAGCGACCTTAAATAAATGGAATAAAAAAAAAAAAAAAAACAATAATATGAGGAACATTCAACACTTGGTATCTATAACCTTGACTTACACCTCGCTATCTGTTACAAAACACCGGGTTATCAGACAAATATTAACAGAGCAGAAACATCCCACGCGCATATATAGAACTTTATGTAGGTATTAATATAGATTGTAGAGTTATCATCCACAAAATATCTAAGCAAATAGATTGTTGATGTTATATTTTGTGGTATATAGATATTAATAATAAATAGCATTTTTATGTGGGATAGCGCGGGATGTACAATGTACATACGTCTACACTTTGCAGTGTGAACCCTGAACGGACTCTACTAGAATCTACACTAACACTATCCTGCTAAAACTACCGCACCCAGAGACATATTATTTGATTAATTTATTGAAGTTTAATTTATTAATGAAGAGTTGTATATAATTATCAATTAATGTTATAATAGGGTTTGTGTCAAAATCGTAATTAAATTCAGTTAAGAGTAAAAAACCATCTATGAATAAATTTTGTTAGTTTACCCACAGCATCCCGATGTAGCAGGAGAACATGAGCGGTAAGCGGGTTAGATGCAAATGATGCTTGTTAACACGTCGCCGCTCCCCGCGCCTCTTGCACCTGCCGACAGAAGTGGGGTAGTGGATACCATAAGCCAGGGATCACCAAACGGCGGACCGCGGTCCGCATCCGGACCGCCGACCCATTGTATGTGGACCAAGCATGTTCGAAGATGAACTTCGATAAAATAAATTTAGGTCTCGACTTATTAATATCTCATCAGGATTTAATGTCAATAGCTTGCCCCTGCCATACGCAGTCTCGGTTAAAGTTAATCGTGGATAGGAACTTTTTTATATAAAATAAGGGGGCAAACGAGCAAAGGACCTGATGGAAAGCAACTAGCGTCGCCCATGAACACTAGCAAAATTAGAAGAGCTGCAGGTGCGTTGGCTGCTTTTAATAGGGAATACACTTTCTTCTTGAATGTTCGCAGGTCGTATAACTAATATTAACTAATGCTAATGAATAATAATAATAACATGTTGTATCTCTTGTTTTCCTAATTACTATGTGAAAAAGGAACCAAAATATAATATATGACAAACGATCGATGTTTAATCTAGTGAAGGAGAGAGAGAGTTCCAAATAATTTTAGGATTCTAACCGCGCCGCACTCAGAGACATTTAATTTTGATAAACTTTCAATTTCATGGAGAGTTTAACGGATTTATTTTTATTTCATTACATTTATGCTACGAATAATAAAATCTATGGAATCGTAACTCCCATATTATTACCGTTTTAAATTTGGTTCCTTTTGATGTGTCATGTAACGTCAGCCTAGTACCGCTCAAGGTCACCTAAATATTGCAAAAGTATTGAAATGTGTACCTAAGGTACACTTTTTTGACAAGTATTGTGGAGCATGTTTTTTGACGGAGTTACTTTTCCTTAGTTTTTATTATTCGTAGCATTTATGTAATTAATGTTCGTCTCTGAGTACAGCGGTAAATATACTATTTATTTATAGTGTTTACTACGCTCTTTACACTACAACATAATATATTGCCCACTGACCTAGCGCGAGTCTCGGTCAAGGTTATTTACAGTCATTGCTCATTTTTTTGTATGTATTTGATTAAAAAAAACTATTTATCAATATCGGCGTCTCTTCCGCTATTTTTGCAGGATTACCTCAGTTTTGTAGAGTTTTTATTTAGATATCGGAAAACACTATTATTGTTAACTGTTAACATTTAGCATAATATACTTGTAAGATATTATTTCTACTAATAGTATGAAAGTGAAAGATTTTTCTATTTGTTTACTTCGAATAGCTGCTCAAACTACTACCTACTACGATTTTAAGAAGTAGGCAGCTTTTGAGTGTGGCTAAATGCAACATTCCCGTTTACATGGACGAAATTGCAACCTTTACTAAATAATATAGTACAAACAAACAAAAAAATATACTTTATTGTGCACATGATAATAATAATAATATATTCTATGGATGCTTCACACCACGTTAGTCTGGCCCCATGGTAAGTACCTGAAGGATTTGTGTTACAGGCACCAGACAACGGAAATATATTTAATACTTTTATACTACTTATACATATATTTAAGATTTTTATTATATGATACACATATTTAATACACATCCATGACCCAGGAACTTTGAAAACTTTTTGTTTCGTCGGCGGGATTCGTACCCGCGACCCCCGGCTTGAGCTAACAACGCGCTCACCGCTGAGCCACAGAGGTCGTATTGATAACATTACAAACACAAATAGGTACAATATAACTAATTAAACTGCACACAAAGGCAGCCTTATTACGTCTTTAAAGCAATATCTTCCAGGCAACCTTTAACACATCTTAAGAGATGAAGAACTTAGGAAAATGGTGATGTGCAAAAGTATGAGACAACAATTGACTAATTATGTTATAAATATTATATTCAATAAATATTACAATAATCAATAATATATATTAAATATACACCTTATATTTATAGCAGGCTTTTTGTACCCCATGCTTATGCTGACGGTTAAGTACTTTATAAAATATGCGTACATTTTCCGCGTTTATGTAATGAAAATCATATTAGCGAGTATTATGCATCATTACCCGAGACATACTCTAATAATAATCAAATGTCAATCAAATATTGTTATTACCTACTTATATATTATTAATAATATTATTATCTTACAGACTAATAATAAAAAGGAAGGTTTCACATGGTGCCTTTATTGATGCGGTGGCTTATGCCGGGTTTTTGTGGGAGTAGGACCGAGTAAGGACTTTGAAGTTGTAGAAGAGGATTTTAATGAACAATGGCCGTTAGGAAAACCGATTAACAAAGAAAATCTGAACGACTTGCAGTCATTGTTTCATTTAATACTGGACGATTGCATTGATTACTATATTTTACTAGAAAAAAAAACTGAAGAGAAGTATGTAATACAATTATAGAAGATGTAGACGGTTTTGGCGGTGAACCTGATTTAAATTTCGAGGAGGATTAGGATAGTTTAAAGTATTTTTTATTAATTTAATAAACATTTTGATAATTTTAATAAACGTTTTTGAGTAAAATAGTTTGGAACATTTTTGTGATTTTATTTTAGCAACCAGTACAGCTTAATTCATACAAAATGTATATTGCAATAATGATCCAAGCACAAGTTTTCTTGAATATCTAATACACTATAACTATTTATTCACTATATATTTAAATGTTTATTAGATTAGTATACATACAATTACATTAAATTAAAAAAAACTCAACATTGTGCATTAAAAAGACACTTAAATTCCAAATTAAACTTTAACTTCAATTATCTCGGAATGACGTTTTTGTGGTTTGGATCGTTTTTGTTCAAATTGGTCCATATAACTAAAAATATTTAAAGTAAAAATATTTTATACTAATTACTGTGCTTATTCTGTTATCTTTAGTAGGTACTTAAATAGTTATTATTAATATTCCCATTATCAATATTACTATGTTTGCTATTCATTGCCAACTTATGTTAATTAGACGCTATAATGATAAACACACACGTCTAGAGTCTAAACACTACAATATGTTTTCGTATACAAAAGAAAACCGATATTTTGAATCTCGTAGTCGGAAACGGTGTATTTAAGCAGACACACCAATGGCTAGAGAAATGAAAAACAAGCTTTTGTAAAATCTATTGCTGTCCCCCTAACCTCAAGCCTCCCCCCGCAGAGCGCGATAGAGACAACTGTAGCTTGAATTGAAAATTCTAATAAATCGTTGTCCCCTGATTTCTTCTCCAAAACTTAACCGATTTAAGTACTTTTTTCATTAAAAATAAAAGCCAGGCTGTTCCTTGAGCTATGTTCCTATGTTTTTTTGTATAATCTAGCCAAATTTTTTTTCTGGATGTTTGAAGACAGCGGAAAATCTCGCCATTTTTTTGAGTTTTTGAACGTTCATATCTTTTTTAATACTTAATTAAATTATGAAAAGAAAAAAAAAACATAGAGACATGCTTATAGTGCAAGTGGTCATATTCGGGAAAAAAAATACAACTCTACCGGCATTATCCAGGGGGGAAACAGAAGAAGGCGTTTGTATAGAAAAACGGCCCTAGTGTCTCCTCTTAAGCTAGTCCTTGTAAGGGTAGCCATGTAGCGATGGTCCTCTGTATCTGTGCTAAATTCATCAAAATCAGTCGAATACTTTCTAAATTCTATTCGATCTAACCGAACAAATATGGTCACGTGTGTTGTAATTCGTGTACTAGGGCCGCAGCTGCGGGCCCTTATTTTATCTCAGTGTGTGCCCCGTTTAACACGAGTCTACGGAGATAATAATTAGATAATGAAATTGAGCGAACACAGCTTGATTTTTTTAAGAACGTAATTGGGAATGGTTTGTATCTTTATTCTGTATGATAATATGTGCTTAGGATTTCACGGTGGGAATATATTGTAGGTATCCTCTTGTTACTCTGTAATCTGTATTATCGTAATTTGCAAATGCAGGTTGCGGGGAATTTTTGTTATCTCGTCTCATGTTAACAATACCACTTGTTTATGCTTAAGTTGATCATATTATATTAATGCTATTTATACAAGATAATTTAATTCACAATAATAATATTATCTGATGATGTATTTTAAACAACATCCGCCTAATTAAAAAAATGTCTCAATACCTACCGCATCTCGGTAGCAATAGCCCGCGAACTCGCACAAGATAACGTTAACCAAAACAAAAATTTTCACGATGCCGCCTCCGAATATCGTTCGTCTCGTGCGGCAGCGTCGCGGTATATAAACAGGAAACATCGTCGACGCCGGTTCAGTTCACCGCAGCACCATGGCCAGCGTTGAAGGCATTACCCTCGTAGTGACCGGTGGGGCGGAGGGGCTCGGCTTCTCCATGGTCGAGAACTTCCTCCAGGGCGGCGCCAAGCTCGCTATCATCCTCGACGTTAACGAGCAGAAGGGCGCCGAGGCCATCAAAACCGTCAAGGCCAAGTATGGCGACAAGGCCGTCTTCCTCAAGTGTGACGTTACCAAGGACCTGGACGCCGTCTTCGACAAGGTGATGAGCGAGTACGGCCCCGTCGACCTGCTGGTGAACAACGCCGGCGTTCTCGCCGAGCACAGCTACAACAAGACCATCGACATCAACACCACCGCCGTCATCGCCTGGTCACTCAAGTTCTACGACGCGATGAGGAAGGACCGCGGCGGGCGAGGCGGAACCATCATCAACGTCTCGTCCATCTACGGGTACAGGATCTCCGCCTACATCCCCATCTACCATGCCTCCAAGTTCGCAGTGCTGGGCTTCTCGAAGAGCCTCGGTCATAAGATCAACTTCGAGCGGAGCGGGGTGCGCGTGGTGACGCTGTGCCCGGGCCCCACCCACACGACGCTGGCCTCGAACGTGCACATCAGGGAGGACGAGTTCCTCGAGGATTTCAAGGAGGAGGTGAAGTTGTTGGAGTGGCAGACGCCGGAGAGCATCGGGCGGGGGACGGTGGCGATCTACCGGCAGGCGGCGTCGGGAGAGGTGTGGCTGGTGGAGGGGGAGAGACCGGCCGAGAAAATAAACGTCTAAAACACTCTCGCACGTTTGAATTTCCCTCGCGGTGCACTCGATACCCACAGGCCACAACCTTCTAAGCAAGGAGTCTTATGTGCTAGTTTTAACCGACTGTTCCCTGAAATTCTCTGCTATTCGGTTATTATCACTCGCTTATGCCAATATTAAATAATGAGGGTTGTATGGCGCTATGTGTGTGGCTATGTACTCGTCAAGTCTATCGTGTCAATTGTCGTGCCAAACAGCTGGAGCTGTCATATTATGTTACAAAATAGCTGTCTTATGTCTGTCTGACATTGTCATTTGGCACGATGGACCTGACGGACACATAGCGCCATATAACCCTCATTAGGGTTTTGGGACTGTGGTGACTCATAAAGTTAGTAGAAAAATGTTTTATGCATGACTAATTGCATTTTATGCAGCACTAAAATGATGTTTGGGTGCAGACGGTTCAAATAGGCATGAATGTCACGGGCTCGCGGCATGCTATATTTTATCCACCGTGCACTATGTACAAATAGGCATGAATGTCACGGGCTCACGGCATGCTATACCTTACCCACTGTGCACTATGTACAAATAGGCATGAATGTCACGGGCTCACGGCATGCTATACCTTCCCCACTGTGCACTATGTACAAATAGGCATGAATGTCACGGGCTCACGGCATGCTATACCTTACCCACTGTGCACTATGTACAAATAGGCATGAATGTCACGGGCTCATGGCATTCTATACCTTCCCCACTATGCACTATGTACAAATAGGCATGAATGTCACGGGCTCACGGCATGCTATACCTTACCCACTGTGCACTATGTACAAATAGGCATGAATGTCACGGGCTCACGGCATGCTATACCTTACCCACTGTGCACTATGCACTAATGTTGAATGCACAAACTTTTTCAAATTAATCTTTAAAACACAAAATATTAGTCACTCTCAACATCAAGGTGTTGAAATTTAAAAAGCTTTTGAGAATTATATCAGTCTCGAAATGAGTATTCTAGAATTTCTAGATAAGAAATGATATTATTGTATTTTCATCGTTAGTAGATTAATTTGAGTTACCGTTTTTTTCTCAATAGAAATACAACCTACGCACGGACGTAAAAAAAACGTATAAATGTTAAATTTTTGTCATTTTATTAATCTGTACATTGTACAATATACTTACTTGGGCTCTTCGTCGTGAGAGTCTACGTCAAGAGCATTAGTAAAACATTTTCTCTTCATCATTAACAACGAAATAGTTTTGTTCTGGCTTAACTATTCGCACTTCAAAGTACCTATAATTATATTATGATTGCTATAAATATTTTTCATTATTATTATGTAAATATAAAATACTTAGGTAATTATTGCATTTTAAGTTTCCAAGTTATTATTTTGATATTATTATTTTTATTTTCACGTGAAACTATAATTGGCGTGAAAAACTTCTTTTATTGGTCCTAAAAAAAAAAAGGTATAATTATGCACCTACCGTTTAAATAAAAGACTGCACACATTGTTGTATTTATTTTAGAACTGATATTGATTGATATGTCGGTACAAAATAAAATCCCGATTGAATCCTACATTTTTCAGCAAAAATGAACCTATTTAAATTCTTTCCAGTGTGCTCCGTTAATTGTCTACTTTTGTGCCCATCCCATCGAAATAGGTAATCAAGGAATAAAATTTCAAACTATTTGTAATCTAGGCATAGGACACAATAATTCAGTTTTATTGTTTAGATTGCGTCTTATAATATTATACATATAATTTGTAATGTGGTTCCTATACGACTACCAAGATGCTCCAGTTGGGATTAAGACAAATAAAGTTTCAATCAACACTTAACCTGGTTATAATTATACACACATTCAATGTTTTCTGTACTCGTTAAAATTTACATTCACTTTTAAATGTTAATATTTCATAATTAAATTTACTGAAACCAATTAATATTGTGTATTTAGGTACATAATATTATTTATTTAGTACACTATTCATTACATTTCGATTTGATTGAATTGAATCGAAACCTAATAATACGCAAAACGTATCACCATGCGATAATGAGTGAAATGAATAATTTATCAGTGTAATACTACATACGAGTATATATATGATATCCGTCGTTACCCTGATAAGTTATTATATTACGGTTCCGCCCCAAAGGGGTAAAAGTAAAATTTACTGAGTACTGTAAGTCTATATTTTTGTCTTTTATCTATGAGCTAATATTCTTCTTTGCTAACGTCTTTGGTAACTTCTCACACTCAGACATGGCATGCAAGCTGTCCTGTAGGCTATACTTGTAAGATATTATTTCTACTAATAGTATGAAAGTGAAAGATTTTTCTATTTGTTTACTTCGAATAGCTTCTCAAACTACTACCTACTACGATTTTAAGAAGTAGGCTGCTTTTGAGTGTGGCTAAATGCAACATTCCCGTTTACATGGACGAAATTGCAACCTTTACTAAATAATATAGTACAAACAAACAAAAAAATATACTTTATTGTGCACATAATAATAATAATAATATATTCTATGGACGCTTCACACCACGTTAGTCTGGCCCCATGGTAAGTACCTGAAGGATTTGTGTTACGGGTACCAGACAACGGAAATATATTTAATACTTTTATACTATAGATATTATATATTTAAGATTTTTATTATATAATACATGTGGGGTCTGTACTTTGAACCCTGTTTGTAAGTGTGTGAATGCTGACGCGTGCGAGTTGCAATCGTGTATGTAAGATGTGACGTATGAACGGAGCTTAGAATAAGTAAAATATTATTTTCAATAAACAGTTGGTCCAACGCTCTCGAGTCTTTCACTTGTGCCCCCCTGCTACTGCTCCATAGTCTATGTCTCTGTGTGTCCCATATACCACCGTAGACATACAGCATAGACATAACATTGGTGACCCCTGAACACGAAGACAGCTCCGACTCCGGCTAAAACTAAGACAACGAAGACTCCGACCAACGAAGGCTCCACCCAGACGACCACCGGGCTGAAAATATAATGAACGAGCAGCAGCATAACCTGATGGGCGCCGCACCACAAGCCTCAACAAGCGGATTTTCGCCAGCTATGAAGAAAGAAGATACAGAATTAGCAACAATTTCCATTGGTAGCAGAATCCCAGAATTTTGGAAGGATAACCCTCGCCTGTGGTTTTATCAAGTCGAGGCAATTCTAGCTCCACAAAAGACATCGGATGCGAATAAATATTTTATGTGCGTCGCGAAGCTGAACAGGGACGCCATTCAGCAAGTTGCAGACATTTTGGCAAATCCGCCGCAGCAGAATAAATATGAAGCGCTGAAAAATCGACTACTGCAAATTTATGAAGAATCGGAGGCGCGGCAAGTAAGAAAATTAATTTCCGAAATCGAGCTTGGTGACCAGAAACCGAGTCAGCTGCTTAGAAGAATGAAGGAATTAGCTAGAGGAAAAATCGAAGACGAGACCCTGAAGATTTTGTGGCAAGGTCACTTACCTTCTTCGGTCCAAGCGGTCCTAGCAGTGACGTCCACTAGTAATCTAGAAGAATTAGCAGGAATAGCAGATAAAATCATGGACACTCACCAGCCCTGTAATATCGGCGAAGTAGCAAGTGGTCAGCAGCAGCCATCGTCAACCAGCTTCGAGGTAGCAGCCATAATAGCAGAGATCGCGAAAATGAACCTGAAAATTAACCAGTTAGAAGCACAAAGAGATGGAGTCCGGAGCAGAAGCAGAAGCAGGAGCAGGCCGACTGGGAACTATGCAAGGGAGCGGACACAATCGAGACCACGTCGAGCGCCAGGGAGTCCAGGTTGGCTGTGCACGTACCACTGGAAGTATCGAGGACGAGCTTTCCGATGCGAGCCCCCATGCAGCTGGGAGAACAAGAGAGAAGCCCCCGTCCCGAGGCCGGAAAACTAGCAGAGCTGCAGCCGGTGGCGGGAGGCAGCGCAGTTTCCGATCACCGCCTAATTGTAAGTGATAGAATATCCAATTTGAAATTTTTAGTAGATTCAGGAGCATGTATTTCTGTTTTACCAAAGAGTGTAGTAAAAAATAGACTGGACATAAATTTAAATTCTAATTACTCGCTTTTCGCAGCGAATGGTTCTAAAATTAAGACTTATGGCACTAAAATTCTTACCTTAGATTTAAAATTGAAGAGATCTTTTAAATGGTCATTCGTAATTTGTGACGTTAAGCAGCCAATTTTAGGTGTAGATTTTTTAAATCATTTTAAACTTATTTTAGATATTAATGGACGCTGCTTAGTAGATAAAATAACTAACTTGGCCGTACGTGGAACGATCGTAAACCATTGTGAAAGTACGATTTCCACATTAAAAATTAACCATCCAGTTTACGAAATTTTAAAAAAATATCCGGACATTCCGGACATGGACATGTACGCCCTTGTGGTGACTATAGAGCTTTAAATGCAATAACTAAACCTGACAGATATCCCATTCCCCGCGTGCAGGATTTTACGTATTTACTTTCAGGAAAAAAATTGTTTTCTAAGATCGATATAAAAAAGGCTTATCATAATATTTTAATTAATCCAGAGGATATTTGTAAGACAGCAATAATTACGCCCTTCGGATTATATGAATTCGAGCGCATGACCTTTGGTTTGAAAAACGCAGCGCAAACATTCCAGCGTTTCATGTCTAATATCGTGCTATCGGGACTAGATTTTTTATACTGTTACTGTGATGATATTCTTATAGCGTCCTCTAGTGACGAGGAGCATGAAAAACATTTAGAGCAGGTATTTAGTCGATTAAATGAATATGGTATTACAATTAATTTAGAGAAATGTTCTTTTAAAGCTACGAGTGTAGAATTTCTAGGATACCAAGTTTCAACATCGGGGATTCGGCCACTAAAAACTAAAGTACAAGCAATTATCGACTACCCTAAACCGCGAAATGTTAGCGAGTTAAGAAAATTTTTAGGCATGGTCAATTTTTACAGAAGTCATTTACCTAAAGCGATAGAATATTTAGATAAGTTAAATAGTTATATTCATAAAGCTAAAAAGAACGATAAGACTCCTATACATTGGACACCGGATGCTGAAGAAGCATTCCTAGAGTGTAAACACGGTCTCATGAACGCAGCGACTTTGTCGTTTCCTGCGAACAACGTGCCGCTTGCACTCTTTACAGACGCATCGAATAACAGCGTAGGTGCAGTTTTGCAACAACATGTTGACGGTAAATGGAACCCGTTAGGTTATTTTTGTAGAAAGTTAACGCAGGCACAACAAAATTATAGCACTTATGACCGAGAGTTACTTGCTATATTTTTAGGTGTAGAACATTTTAGAAGTTTATTTGAAGGTCGTGACTTGATAATTTTTACCGATCACAAACCATTAACTTTTGCATTTTCTAAATTAAGTAAAAATAATAAGAAAGAAAGTCCAAGACGAATTAGGCAATTAAGTTTTATAAGTGAATTTACTACAGATATACGACATGTTAGTGGACAAGATAATATTGTAGCAGATGCATTATCTCGAATAGAAACTATAGAATGCACTTCAAGTTCAATAGATTATGAAAAATTGGCTATACAGCAACGTAATGATTCAGAACTTCAGAATATTATTACTAATCCTAAATTCAAATTCAAAAAGATGCCAATTCCGAACTCCGATCATTATATTTATTGCGAAATTTCAAGCAACATAGCTAGACCTTATTTAACAGAATCGTATAGAAAAGCAGCATTTAGTAGTATACATAGTCTTAGTCATCCGGGTCTGCGAACATCGCGCCGCATGATTAAAGAAAGATATTTTTGGCCAGATATGAATAGAGATATAGGTTTTTGGACGAAGACTTGTTTGAATTGTCAAAGGTCTAAGACAACGAGGCATACGAATTCTAGCTATGGTAGTTTTCCACAAGCGGATAGATTCGATCATATTCACATTGATCTGATCGGACCACTTCCGGTCACAGTAGATGATTATAGGTATTGCTTAACGATAATTGATCGAGGCACAGGGTGGCCAGAAGCGTATCCTTTAAAAGATATTTCGGCGGATACGGTAGCGAATGCAATATATAGAGAATGGATATGTAGGTTTGGCTGTCCTGTGAAACTCACTAGTGACCAGGGCAGGCAATTTGAGAGTAAATTGTTTTCTAGTTTAATGTCATACCTAGGCATTCATAAGATTAGGACAACTCCATATCATCCTCAAAGCAACGGTGCTGTTGAGAGGTGGCATAGAAGCTTGAAGGCATCTTTGATGGCACGGCTTAATGGTAATAAAAATTGGAGCCACGAACTTCCTAGCGTGATGTTAGGGCTTCGGGCTGCCATTAAATGTGAGACAGGTGTGAGCGCAGCTCAGATGGTTTACGGCCGTGCACTACGATTGCCAGGAGAATTTTTTGTAGAAAGTCCTGAAATTCCAGATCCTTATTTAGTGTTGCAGGATATTAAAAATAATATCAGACAGTACAAGCCAATCAGTGTTAAAAGTCATAGTTCGAAAGCATTTTTTGTTCATCCAGACCTTAGAAATTGTTCACATGTATTTTTAAGAATCGATAGAAATAAAACATCCTTAGTTTGTCCTTATGAAGGTCCATATAAAGTAATTGAAAGGTCAGAAAAAGTTTTTAAAATTCAATTGGAGGATAGAGTAACTTCAGTTTCGATAGATAGGTTAAAGCCAGCATATATTTTATTAGATAAAAATATTACAGAACAAGATACCTCTGTAGAAAATGATATTATAGAAAAAAGTAACGTAGAGTGTAATAATCAAAAAATTACAAAGTCTGGAAGGAAAGTTAAAATGCCAGTAAGATTTTTAAATGTATAAGGAAATTGCTCATTTTAGTTTCAAACGAAGCGTTATGTTAAAAAGTACGAAAATATTAATTTTTATGTAATTATGGTTAAAGATAACCGAGTTAGAGCAAAAATAAGAGTTAATCATTCGTTTAAAGTGACTGTGGTTCAAGACAACTGACTTAGATCAAAATAAGAGTTAATCATTCGTTAAAAGTAACACGTAAGTCAAGTTCGATAACAATGGTAGCGCCGCGAAGGTAATATGAGTACCGCGTCATAGCTTATGAAAACAATGATATAGTATACAGTACAAACAGTAAGACAACTTGTACATTTTTAATGAGTACAACTTATATTGATCGTTTATATGTGAAAACGTAATATAAGTTGATGGGAATTTTAAATAAAAGACAATTTTTATTAAAGCATTTTATTCTTATATTGTATACAATTTACGTTTACACCTTGTTTTTACACTTTTTACCTTGATATACTATTTAGATTATACTATGATACTTTAAAAATGTAAAATGTAATAAGTAATAATATTTCCCCTATTTTAAGTTAAAATATTATGTGACTTGTTTTATAAAGCATTTTATATTGTGATTAATGATTATTGTAATATTAACAACAATGTAATTTCTGCGTCAGATTTTGTCGAACGTTATGCAATGTAGAGTAACAAGGAATTTTAATGTACTTATACTTAATTAAACATTGAATAAAAATGCTTAATATTAAAGAGAAATTTAATTTTAAATCAATGTAATTTTTTTTTTCTAAATAATATGTAAAATTGTAATTAATGGTGTAATCTTGTATTACTTGTGTAATTTTCAGGAACTTATTTTTTTGTATTATGCTAGTAATTTTGATACTAATAATTATGCAAAAATTTATTTTTCAAAAGGGGGGGAATATTGTGGGGTCTGTACTTTGAACCCTGTTTGTAAGTGTGTGAATGCTGACGCGTGCGAGTTGCAATCGTGTATGTAAGATGTGACGTATGAACGGAGCTTAGAATAAGTAAAATATTATTTTCAATAAACAGTTGGTCCAACGCTCTCGAGTCTTTCACTTGTGCCCCCCTGCTACTGCTCCATAGTCTATGTCTCTGTGTGTCCCATATACCACCGTAGACATACAGCATAGACATAACAATACACATATTTAATACACATCCATGACCCAGGAACTTTGAAAACTTTTTGTTCCGTCGGCGGGATTCGATCCCGCGACCCCCGGCTTGAGCTACCAACGCGCTCACCACTGAGCCACAGAGGTCGTATTGATAACATTACAAACACAAATAGGTACAATATAATTAATTAAACTGCACACAGAGGCGGCCTTATTACGTCTTTAAAGCAACATCTTCCAGGCAACATTTAACACGTCTTAGGAAAATGGTGATGTGCAAAAGTATTACGAGTAGACAACAATTGACTAATTATGTTATAAATATTATATTCAGTAAATATTACAATAATCAATAATATATATTAAATATACACCTTATATTTATAGCAGGCTTTTTGTACCCCATGCTTATGCTGACGGTTAAGTACTTTATAAAATATGCGTACATTTTCCGCGTTTATGTAATGAAAATCATATTAGCGAGTATTATGCATCATTACCCGAGACATACTCTAATAATAATCAAATGTCAATCAAATATTGTTATTACCTACTTATATATTATTAATAATATTATTATCTTACAGACTAATAATAAAAAGGAAGGTTTCACATGGTGCCTTTATTGATGCGGTGGCTTATGCCGGGTTTTTGTGGGAGTAGGACCGAGTAAGGACTTTGAAGTTATAGAAGAGGATTTTAATGAACTATGGCCGTTAGGAAAACCGATTAACAAAGAAAATCTGAACGGCTTGCAGTCATTGTTTCATTTAATACTGGACGATTGCATTGATTACTATATTTTACTAGAAAAAAAAACTGAAGAGAAGTATGTAATACAATTATAGAAGATGTAGACGGTTTTGGCGGTGAACCTGATTTAAATTTGGAGGAGGATTAGGATAGTATATAGTATTTTTTATTAATTTAATAAACATTTTGATAATTTTAATAAACGTTTAATTTTTGTGATTTTATTTTAGCAACCAGTACAGCTTAATTCATACAAAATGTATATTGCAATAATGATCCAAGCACAAGTTTTCTTGAATATCTAATACACTATAACTATTTATTTACTATATATTTAAAGGTTTATTAGATTAGTGTACATACAATTACATTAAATTAAAAAATCTCAACATTGTGCATTAAAAAGACACTTAAATTCCAAAATAAACTTTAACTTAAATTATCTCGGAATGACGTTTTTGTGGTTTGGATCGTTTTTGTTCAAATTGGTCCATATAACTAAAAATATTTAAAGTAAAAATATTTTATACTAATTACTGTGCTTATTCTGTTATCTTTAGTACTTAAATAGTTATTATTAATATTCCCATTATCAATATTACTATGTTTGCTATTCATTGCCAACTTATGTTAATTAGATGCTATATGGATAAACACACACGTCTAGAGTCTAAACACTACAATATGTTTTCGTATACAAAAGGAAACCGATATTTTGAATCTCGTAGTCGGGAACGGTGTATTTAAGCAGATACACCAAGGGCAAGAGAGAAGCTTTTGTAAAATCTATTGCTGTCCCCCTAACCTCAAGCCTCCCCCCGCAGAGCGCGATAGAGACAACTGCAGCTTGAATTGAAAATTCTAATAAATCGTTGTCCCCTGATTTCTTCTCCAAAACTTAACCGATTTAAGTACTTTTTTCATTAAAAATAAAAGCCAGGCTGTTCCTTGAGCTGTGTTCCTATGTTTTTTTGTATAATCACGCCAAATTTTTTTTCTGGATGTTTGAAGACAGCGGAAAATCTGGCCATTTTTTTTTGTTTTTGAACGTTCATATCTTTTTTAATACTTAATTAAATTATGAAAAGAAAAAAAAACATAGAGACATGCTTATAGTGCAAGTGGCCATATTCAGGAAAAAAAAAACACAACTCTACCGGCATTATCCAGGGAGGAAACAGGGGAAGGCGTTTGTATAGAAAAACGGCCCTAGTGTCTCCTCTTAAGCTAGTCCTTGTAAGGGTAGCCATGTAGCGATGGTCCTCTGTATCTGTGCTAAATTCATCAAAATCAGTCGAATACTTTCTAAATTCTATTCGATCTAACCGAACAAATATGGTCACGTGTGTTGTAATTCGTGTACTAGGGCCGCAGCTGCGGGCCCTTATTTTATCTCAGTGTGTGCCCCGCTTAACACGAGTCCACTACCAAACCCAAGTGAATGATTACATGGGATCTCGGAGTTACGAGTTTTGGATGCGGCTTTTAATAGATATAGGCTTTATAAAAAGTCTCTATTTCATCTGTGATTTTATGAGTTTAACCAGCACCCGTAGCATGGTAACAGTAGATATGCGAAAGTATAGACAAACAGCGGAGATAAACTGAAGGTGCCGTTCTGATCTTTACCCCGGCAATACTAAAGTATAGAAAGTATAGACAAATATAATGCCACTGTATGACAAAATATCATACAGTGGCATTATATTTAATTTTTTGTCGATCGCGGCTAGCCGCAGTAAAGATCGGAGCGGCACCTTCAGTTTATCTCCGCTGTTTGTCTATACTTTTGCATATCTACTGTAACCATGCTACGGGTGCTGGAGGTCTGTCAGTACCCTTTAATATTTTATCCATTTATAAGAAAAACGAGAAAAGTAATTATTGTAATAAGCAGATTTTGGCACTCGACATCTTTATTGTGGCTGTGTATGTGTTGAAACTTCCATTATATCACTGTATATTATACCGTGTAAAAAAACCAAAAAGTACGTGAGTAGTGAGTTTGGAGAATTCAGAGATCCCCCCGAACTGGGGTCGCAGCACTTATATCGAAACATTATTTGGAGATCAAAGAGGACATTATCTTATATTATATAAAATTCTCGTGTCACAATGTTAGGCCACGTACTCCTCCGAAACAGCTTTACTCATTTTAACCAAATTTTATATGCATATTCAGTGGGCCTGAGAATCAGCTACTGGGTACTTATTATATTGATAAGTGCATTTGTTGAATAAATAATAGTAAATTATTAAAACTCGAGACTGACGGCGACCATTGTTTGTGGGATGGGATAGCGATGGACGTTGTCATGGTAACACACTTATTTAGTCACTTCAATAAAATAATATGGGTGAAATACTTGATTTATATTATGGCAAAGCAACGTTTGCCGGGACAGCTAGTAATTATATTATGTATAAGGAAGAGGCGGCGGATTCCGCAATTAAAGAAAATAATATTAAAAGCCTGATAAAATACACTGTTACTAGATGACGCCCGCAACTCCGTTGCGCCAAAATTCTTTTGTCGCGCAAACCGTACATTTTTCCGGGATAAAAAGTATCCTATAATATCCTCCCCCGGGACCCAAAGTATCTCCATACCAACTTTCAGAAAAATCTATTTAACCGTTTGGGCGTGAGGTAACTGACAGACAGACAGACAGAAAGAGATACCTTCACATGTTTTATAATACTAGTAAGGATAGGAGCTTGCTATCTTTGTATTAATTTACTTATAACTCATAACGTAAGTCGTAAATATTACCGTTCGTTTTGTCGAGTTATACGTAAAAATTTATTTTTAGTCCGATTAAGTAAAATCACTGATGTAGTTTCAAGTAAACCTGAATCTATATAAATATTTTTTTAATGTTGTTAGTCTCGCTAAAACTCGAGATCGGCTGAACCGATTTGGCTTATTTTAATATTCTTGAGATGTTCACGGAAGTCCAGGGAAGGTTTATATTAGGAAAAAAGTGATACGGAGTTCAACGGATCATCTAGTAAATTTATAAAATTACTTTGTTTCATAAATCCATGTTTGTTAACAACGACTAACAACAACTTACATTAGTAGCATTTACATGATTGTTCCGAGTGCGCTGTTACATCTAATGATGAAAGTCAATATTTAAACAACAGTTTTCCTTTTGTATTTACTTTTGTCGTTAGTCTAACGACAGCCATGTCGCTTCTTTGTAACATGAAAATTACTTAATTCTCCTGATAAATTATTTAAAATACAAAGATAAGTACTTTGAGTAAGTAGTTTTATTTGTTAGTTAAATCATCATATTAAAACTATTATTATGAATGCAAAACATGCATTTCTGTCTGTCTGCGACTTCTTAACGTTAAAAACACTAAACGAATTTCGATGCAATGTGGCATATACGTTGAGTGCCCGGGAGGTTGTAGGATAGTTTTTATAATGGACAAATGTATGAGTGAGCACTTCACGTCGTAAATTAATTTCGACGCAAAAATATTGAGCAACAACTAATAAATTAATAGTACTGAGTAAACAAAGTTTATCTCATCAGTATCGCTAAATTTAAACTTAGTCCGTGGATCGTGATGTTGGAATAATGTGTATGTATTATGTAGTATGAATGAGTAAAATATGTTTAGTATGCTGCAAGTGTAGCGACAGACGAACATACGTGGACGTGGTATTTGTGACTCTTAGAAGCGCCATGGATAAATAATTGCTGATTAATTGTCAAAATATCATGGTACTCGTATCATACAAGATGAACGAAACAGATCGCATGATTTTTGACGGGGCTAACATTAACCGTGGTGCAAGTGAGCCATGTAGCTAAACAGTTGTGTTTAATGATAATAATTAGATAATGAAATTGAGCGAACACAGCTTGATTTTTTTAAGAACGTAATTTGGAATGGTTTGTATCTTTATTCTGTATGATAATATGTGCTTAGGATTTCACGGTGGGAATATATTGTAGGTATCCTCTTGTTACTCTGTAATCTGTATTATCGTAATTTGCAAATGCAGGTTGCGGGGAATTTTTGTTATCTCGTCTCATGTTAACAATACCACTTGTTTATGCTTAAGTTGATCATATTATATTAATGCTATTTATACAAGATAATTTAATTCACAATAATAATATTATCTGATGATGTATTTTAAACAACATCCGCCTAATTAAAAAAATGTCTCAATACCTACCGCATCTCAGTAGCAATAGCCCGCGAACTCGCACAAGATAACGTTAACCAAAACAAAAATTTTCACGATGCCGCCTCCGAATATCGTTCGTCTCGTGCGGCAGCGTCGCGGTATATAAACAGGAAACATCGTCGACGCCGGTTCAGTTCACCGCAGCACCATGGCCAGCGTTGAAGGCATTACCCTCGTAGTGACCGGTGGGGCGGAGGGCCTCGGCTTCTCCATGGTCGAGAACTTCCTCCAGGGCGGCGCCAAGCTCGCTATCATCCTCGACGTTAACGAGCAGAAGGGCGCCGAGGCCATCAAAACCGTCAAGGCCAAGTATGGCGACAAGGCCGTCTTCCTCAAGTGTGACGTTACCAAGGACCTGGACGCCGTCTTCGACAAGGTGATGAGCGAGTACGGCCCCGTCGACCTGCTGGTGAACAACGCCGGCGTTCTCGCCGAGCACAGCTACAACAAGACCATCGACATCAACACCACCGCCGTCATCGCCTGGTCACTCAAGTTCTACGACGCGATGAGGAAGGACCGCGGCGGGCGAGGCGGAACCATCATCAACGTCTCGTCCATCTACGGGTACAGGATCTCCGCCTACATCCCCATCTACCATGCCTCCAAGTTCGCAGTGCTGGGCTTCTCGAAGAGCCTCGGTCATAAGATCAACTTCGAGCGGAGCGGGGTGCGCGTGGTGACGCTGTGCCCGGGCCTCACCCACACGACGCTGGCCTCGAACGTGCACATCAGGGAGGACGAGTTCCTCGAGGAGTTCAAGGAGGAGGTGAAGTTGTTGGAGTGGCAGACGCCGGAGAGCATCGGGCGGGGGACGGTGGCGATCTACCGGCAGGCGGCGTCGGGGGAGGTGTGGCTGGTGGAGGGGGAGAGACCGGCCGAGAAAATAAACGTCTAAAACACTCTCGCACGTTTGAATTTCCCTCGCGGTGCACTCGATACCCACAGGCCACAACCTTCTAAGCAAGGAGTCTTATGTGCTAGTTTTAACCGACTGTTCCCTGAAATTCTCTGCTATTCGGTTATTATCACTCGCTTATGCCAATATTAAATAATGAGGGTTGTATGGCGCTATGTGTGTGGCTATGTACTCGTCAAGTCTATCGTGTCAATTGTCGTGCCAAACAGCTGGAGCTGTCATATTATGTTACAAAATAGCTGTCTTATGTCTGTCTGACATTGTCATTTGGCACGATAGACCTGACGGACACATAGCGCCATATAACCCTCATTAGGGTTTTGGGACTGTGGTGACTCATAAAGTTAGTAGAAAAATGTTTTATGCATGACTAATTGCATTTTATGCAGCACTAAAATGATGTTTGGGTGCAGACGGTTCAAATAGGCATGAATATCACGGGCTCACGGCATGCTATACCTTACCCACTGTGCACTATGTACAAATAGGCATGAATGTCACGGGCTCACGGCATGCTATACCTAACCCACTGTGCACTATGCAGTAATGTTGAATGCACAAACTTTTTCAAATTAATCTTTAAAACACAAAATATTAGTCACTCTCAACATCAAGGTGTTGAAATTTAAAAAGCTTTTGAGAATTATATCAGTCTCGAAATGAGTATTCTAGAATTTCTAGATAAGAAATGATATTATTGTATTTTCATCGTTAGTAGATTAATTTGAGTTACCGTTTTTTTCTCAATAGAAATACAACCTACGCACGGACGTAAAAAAAACGTATAAATGTTAAATTTTTGTCATTTTATTAATCTGTACATTGTACAATATACTTACTTGGGCTCTTCGTCGTGAGAGTCTACGTCAAGAGCATTAGTAAAACATTTTCTCTTCATCATTAACAACGAAATAGTTTTGTTCTGGCTTAACTATTCGCACTTCAAAGTACCTATAATTATATGATTGCTATAAATATTTTTCATTATTATTATATAAATATAAAATACTTAGGTAATTATTGCATTTTAAGTTTCCAAGTTATTATTTTGATATTATTATTTTTATTTTCACGTGAAACTATAATTGGCGTGAAAAACTTACTTTTATTGGTCCTAGGTATAATTATGCACCTACCGTTTAAATAAAAGACTGCACACATTGTTGTATTTATTTTAGAACTGAGATTGATCATCTCTATGTCGGTAAAAAATTAAATCCCGATTGAATCCTACATTTTTCAACAAAAATGAACCTATTTAAATTATTTCCAGTGTGCTCCGTTAATTGTCTACTTTTGTGCCCATCCCATCGAGGAATAAAAGGTCAAGGAATAAAATTTCAAACTATTTGTAATCTAGGCATAGGACACAATAATTCAGTTTTATTGTTTAGATTGCGTCTTATAATATTATACATATTATAATTTGTAATGTGGTTCCTATACGACTACCAAGATGCTCCAGTTGGGATTAAGACAAATAAAGTTTCAATCAACACTTAACCTGGTTATAATTATACACACATTCAATGTTTTCTGTACTCGTTAAAATTTACATTCACTTTTAAATGTTAATATTTCATAGTTAAATTTACTGAAACCAATTAATATTGTGTATTTAGGTACATAATATTATTTATTTAGTACACTATTCATTACATTTCGATTTGATTGAATTGAATCGAAACCTAATAATACCTACGCAAAACGTATCACCATGCGATAATGAGTGAAATGAATAATTTATCAGTGTAATACTACATACGAGTATATATATGATATCCGTCGTTACCCTGATAAGTTATTATATTACGGTTCCGCCCCAAAGGGGTAAAAGTAAAATTTACTGAGTACTGTAAGTCTATATTTTTGTCTTTTATCTATGAGCTAATATTCTTCTTTGCTAACGTCTTTGGTAACTTCTCACACTCAGACATGGCATGCAAGCTGTCCTGTAGGCACCTGCAGTGTTAAGCTGCATATTAAAGCTGTTATATTTAACTTTTTGTATGATAATATTTTGAGAGATATGTTACATTTCACATTCAATATCCGATAACGTTACGATAACGTACACATGTCGATAACAGAATGAGTTTCTGTGCACAGCTACATGAACACCTACTGTCCTGAACGTATGTATGTGAGACTGTAAAATGTTACGGTGTGAAAGCTATGAACTACAGAATTTTGTATTAGAATTCAAGCATGGGCGTACTCAGGTTCTGGGCCAGGGGGGGGGGGGGGGGGGGGCATATCACCCGGGTTCTGGTGCCAGGGGGGGGGGGGGGCAAATTACCCAGGTTCTGGGCCAGGGGGGCCAGCTGCCCCCCTCTGCCCCCCCTCGGTACGCCCATGAATTCAAGTGATAAAATTTATTAAATATTCACTGTGTGTTTACTGTTTTGCTGTGGGTTTATTTGCAGGAACGCCTATAAAATGAAACAAATCAATTGATCTGCGAATAATTATATTAAAAATGTATGAGGGTCCTTCAAATTCCTCTGCAATGTTTGTACAATTCCTTCACCGTACAAACCCGTACCGTATTAATCTGCAACGGGGTACATCGTACAGCTAAATCTACACTTTAATCTAGATCCTCGAGTTTCATTCGTATTTGGATAAGCACTATCAGCGGATGTTTAGCCGGAGCAAACATTCGAATAACTGTAAATAACTGTTGATATAAAAAGTTTAGATGACACCCGCAAATCCTTTACGCCAAAATTAGTTTATCGCGCGGGAACCGTACATTTTGTCTGGATAAAAAGTATCCTATGTCCTTTCCCGGGACTCAAGGTATCTCCATGCCAAATTCCAGCAAAATCAGTTCAGTGGTTTGGGCGTGAAGAGGTAAGAGACAGACAGACATACTTTCTCATTCATACCATTAGTAAGTATAGCACTATTCTTGCAACCGAGATCCATGTCGGGGGAAATATAAGGAATATCGGTGGTGGTGAGTGGCGGCGCGAGCGGGCTGGTCACGGCGGAGCAGCTGCTGCAGCACGGCGCGCGCCTGGTGGTCACAGCGGACCGCGACTATTACTGGAGCTATCCTTTTTTTCTGCGACTGAGTTATGTAACAACGATCTTGTTGCAATATCGTCCCGGCATCGTCGCGGTGTAGTCGAGGTCGGTGACAGTGTATTAATGACGTGTCAGCGTCAGGCGCGTCATCCCTCATCATCCGCGAGTCGCGACACAATTTGTACGAGTTATCTTCTGTACAGTTATGTTTCCCTGGTACCGTGTATTCCTAAAAATCGTCTGACTTCCTTACCAGCTTCATCTCACTATGTACCTAACTACAGGATGTTTTTTTTTTAATGAAATGAGGGGGCAAACGAGCAAACGGGTCACCTGATGGAAAGCAACTTCCGTCGTCCATGGACACTCGCAGCATCAGAAGAGCTGCAGGTGCGTTGCCGGCCGTTTAAGAGGGAATAGGGTAATAGGGGAGGGTAGGGATGGGAAGGGAAGGGAATAGGGGAGGGTATAGGGAGGGGAATAGGGTAGGGGATTGGACCTCCGGTGTAGTATAACAAGACTAAGTGATAATACGTTTTATTTAAAACTATTCTATGTTATATGTACCTACTTGGGATTCAAAGTATTTCCATGTTGATTATAAATAATCGGTAGAGTGGTTTTTTTATATTTTTTTTTATTATAAAATTGTGGCCGTCTATGGACTGTTCGTCCATATCCTTTTTTTGTTATTTTATTATTTAGATTTTTCGCACCAAGGATAATTGAAATAATATTATGAATTTTAATTAATCGGTAGAGTGGTTTGTAACATACATAATAATATTTCCAAGTTATAATATTAGTAAAGATAAGTATGAGTATCTAAATATTCGGCTTCCTTTGAAAAAACGAATAAAAAATTCATGAATATTTTAGGACGTAAATGGATTTTTATATCATCAGCGTAAAAATTATCAAAGGAAACCTCGAAAATCCAAATGAAACGGAATAACAAAAAGCGTTTGTATCGTCGCTGAAATTAGAAATTTCGTGCCGACATCAAGGAGTCAACAGCCAGCACTCGTGTCTTACTTACAGCGCACCGTCACGGGAATGCACCGTTTACTTGAAACTTGTAACCCATACTAATATTATAAATACGAAAGTGTGTCTGTCTGTCTATCTGTTAGTATCCTCACGTCCAAACCGCTGAACCGATTTTGCTGAAATTTGGTATAAAAATACCCTGAGTCCCGAGAAAGGACATAGTATACTTTTTATCCCGGAAAAATGTACGGTTCCCGCGCGATAAACGAGTTTTGGCGCAACGGAGTTGCGGGCGTGATCTAGTTTTTTATATTTTTGTTAAAATAACAAAAGTTGTGGACAGAAATTACAATATGACTAATTTCAGAAGCATTTCTAACTGCTTTATTATCCTCCAAACGGGTCTCATGTACCCTAAGGGCGATTCCATTATCGCGGGTGCAACCTTTAGACGCACTTAAAGCGTCCTACTGACAAAATAAAACATATCTATTAATAAATTATCTTTTGAAGGGATACATTTTAACTAGTTTAATCATGATATGTAAATGAAAACTATAATTAAATCTAAGAAAAGCCACAAAATATGTTTTAAGGAGTATCGCGGGTGCAACCAAATCGGCCCTCCATTAAGAACTTGGACGAGTTCATTTGAGAATACTGTTAATTGTGAAACTTTTAGTTATTTATTAACCCATATTTCAAAAGTGTATAAGACAAAGAAATGATTTAACTAGATACAATTAATTTAAGTTATTAGTACTAGGAATTATTAACAATTTCCACGATCGCGGGTGCAACATCAGAATATCGCGGGTGCAACAAGTCTAAAGAAATTGAATTTACTGATAAGTCTGCGACTAATTTCTACATTTTTGATATGCAATACATAATATTATTAGTAAGTTGTAATAATACTACTGAAAATGTTGTTATTTTTTAATTATCAGTCATTTATCGATCTGAGAAAATAAATTGTCTAAATCACTAAAAACAATTAAATAATGTAACTTAGGCAAACGTTTTTCGATGTATTGTTATAAAACCGAACTGCAGCAAACATTGAATTCAAAATTTATACCTATAATTTAAAAGAATATGGTAGAATTACAAGTTAAAATATTTTTTTCAAAGAAAAATATTAGATATATATGATTTTTATGTCATTTGTAGCATGTCTTATAAAATGTTTAAAAATAAAAGAAGATTAATCATCATTTTGAAACATCTCTTAAGTAATACATGAAATATATCTAAAAATATAAAACACGATGTGACTCTATTGAAATTTTTATAAATCTTGTAATTACATGAAAACTATTGATAACAAATATAATTTAACGTTATTGTTTACCTTAATAATATTAAATATGTCGAAAATTACTAGAATAGTTAAAAAATAAATTGTTGCTTTTGCAATTGTACTGCTTCGATCGCGGGTGCAACCACTTTTAAGGTACTGTTTTTTCATTAAAAACCATCAAATAGTTTATTCCAATGATTAATTCCTATTTCCCTCTCAATTCTTCTTACTTTTACAAAGTTTCAAATTATTAACAATTCATTTTAGCGAGAAAACTAAACTTTTGTACCTTTTTTATCGCGGGTGCAATAATTGCAACTTTTGTTTTAATAATGTTTGAAAACTAATTTAAAATTGTTGATTTTTTGCGCAGAAATATAAACTTATGTTATACAGTCAATATTATGTAGTGAAATTCAACTTCGAGCTAGTGATTTGTCGTAAAAATAATCATGTGTGGCATAAGCAGTTTTTCTCGCGCCGTTAGATGATATCACTTCAGAATGTTATAAATCATTCAGATTTAAATTTTTACTGATAAAAGTTCTTTTGCTAGTAAATATACATGTTTCGATATATAATGCAATAAAAAAATGTAACAAATGCTGTAATTTAAAAATTCGTGTCGAGGGTCGTCTCTAGCGGAATCGCCCCTAAGCTATCAGTAAGAGCAAAACGACATTGCTCCATTGCGATGCAGTGCGATGCGTCATCAGAACTTATAGCTATATGAAACCTATCACGCATAATATATTATATACCATCATATACCATTGTCGAAAAACGTTGAAAATAAAAGCTATTCGTATCTCGCCGATAAACTTAGATTCGGCGAGGTTTGAATGTATTAGTTTTTAAATTTTTTGAAATGAATAAATGTATATTAAAAAAAAAACATTATTTGCACCATGATTTCGAAGCTGTCTGCAAGTGTAAACAAAGTCCACAAGAAAACGCAGTAATGGCAATTCAGTTTTTCGACCTGTTAAACCCTAATTTCCCCGACTGTGCGGGCAGAATGCGGAATTCAGCTCAATTGGGAAAGTGACCCCTTGAGATTGGAAAACCGGTCAAGTGCGAGCGGCATCAAGTTGCGCGGTCACGCCAGACCGGGGAATTTCTTCAAAAAACTTTTCAAAGACTAAATAATTACAAAATAGTAAGGCGTTATTACCGGTCCATAGTTAAAAAAAGGAAATATACCTAAATATTCGATCGAACTATATTGTATTCTATGAGTAAATTGACGACCCTACAGAATCGTGAAAGCTTTATCGTGTAAATTGGTGAAAACCTACTGAAACTTATAGTTTTTATGGTGTTCGACTATAGGCAAATTGTCAGAAATTGTAATCAATAAAATATTACCCTACAGGGCTAGAATTCTCAACTTTATTGCATCCTGTTTTAACTACCAATAATATTATGATAATTTTGAAATCCTACATGGCTCATATATTTCAAAAATTCACGTATTAAGGAAGACATAAAAAAGTTTGTTGGGAACAATAATAAACTGTAAAACACGTTTTACTGCGCGTTTCCTTTGTTCGGAGGAAAAATTCAATAAAATTTATACCTAATTTTATGAAGCAAAAGGGTGTATGTCTATTTCTTCAATCTTCATACCTACTCGTAATATATTATCTACTCAATAATATTAAGTATAAATTTATGAAGAAATTTCTATGAACATAATATACTTAATATCCCGGAAAAAGACAAAGTATACAGGATGCAATTAAATCTTCCTGCCAAATTTTGATATATTATTACTCCTTGTTAAAAATAAAAATACATGTATTTATTCTTTTATAATCACTCAGTACTAAAATGTTGCGAAATAGCTTCCGAAAGATATCCTAAAAAACACTACAATAATTTATATGGACACGACGCGTCGGCAGCGCGTGACGTGCCCCGAGCGCGCGCCTCCCCCCGCGTCACCCCCGCTCATTCCCCCGCGACGCGAGTGACCGTTCTGCAACGATTTTAAATGGGATAAAATATGTCATTGAAAAAAAAACTGAAAAAACACCCAACTTTTTTGCTTAAATGGACTCATGATACCTAAGGCCTGGCAAGAATTTGACAGGAAGGTTTATTTGCACCCTGTATAATCCACAGAAATGTACGGTAGTTCGGTGCAACGAAATTGCAGGCAATATAATATTAAAAGGCAGTAATCCCAAGCGCGACAGGCGACACCATGACTGTGTTGGCGTGAGTGAAGTAGCTTATGATCGCGATAGAAGTGACATTCTAAGTATGAGAATAGTGCCCTCGCACTGCGCGGGGTTAGGGCGGTCAGTTCTGTCTTCACCTTAAGAGGATTCCACACCGCCGTTTTTCCATACAAACACTGTCCTCTGTTTCCTCCCTGGATAATACCGGTAGAGTTATGATTTTTTTCCTGAATATCTATGGCCACTATTAGCATGTCCCTATGTTTTCTTTTTTTTCATAATTTAATTATTAAAAAAGATAAGAACGTCCAAAAACCCAAAAAAATGGCCAGATTTTCCTCTGTGTTCAAACACCCAGAAAACAAAACTGGCTAGAATATTCAAAAAAAATAAAACATAGGAACACAGCTCAAGCCTTGCTTTAATTCTTAATGAAAAAAATACTTAAATCGGTTAAGTTTTGGAGAAGGAATCAGCGGACAACGAATCGAAGATTTTCTGTTCTTTTATTAGAACTTTTGTCGTGTTGTCTCTATCGCGCTCTGCGATGGGAGACTTGAGATTGGTGAGACAGCAATACATTTTCAAATATCTATTTTCAATTTCTCTCGCCCCTGGTGTATCCTCTTAATAGTATAATATTTTAAAGTATCAGTTGCAATAAGTTGGATAAGTTAATTCTTGGACACATATACACGTAAGGCGACTTCGAAGGCTAGTTAAAGTTTGGTGACACATGGACGGACAGTTGCGCGAGCACGCTGCATACCTGCAGAGTAATTTGAGGTAAACTGTAAGTTACAAAGTGTAAACTTTGTACATAAAATACTTACTAAGTATGAAGTTACATTTTCACTCTGTTATATGGTTAAAGTTACATCATAATTATTATTGTCTTATTTAAGTGCTACCTTATGACATAGTGACGCTTCACGTTGGGCCATGATGGGTAAACATTATTGCGACCTTGATTGCGCAGCTGCCTGCGGTATGCACAATCGACGTTAATCGTGGGCAATTAAAGACGAAGACGCCTCATAATATTCTTGATAGCATTATATTGTTATGAGTCAATTTGGAGAGGCTGCATAAAATCAGCTTTTTGTAGTTTTATTTTTATTCTATTGTTCACTGCCTCTGTCCCACGTGTCTCCTATAGTTCAGTTGATGTGAACTAATGTTGCAAAGCTTTTACCCCTCCCCCCCACATCCCCACCTGCGGCGCTCATTACTGCGGCGTCTGTGGATTTATCGGACCTCTTACAAATTATGTGTTCCTGGTGCTGTGACACTTTTGTTATGAACAATTCGTACAAACGTATCATGGTTTCGTATATAAATTAGCTAGAGTTTTGTAGATACTAAATATTAGTTTATTCTTAGAGAAGAATAAGGTTGACTAACAGCTGGTATTTTTAAACTGATGGAAGTGACATCACTTCCTCTCCTCACATGAGGAGAGTAAAGAAGTATTCAATTAAATACACTTTCCTTGCACTTATTCCACTTTATTTTAATATATTTATTTTTATTTTTTTATTTTATGAAATAAGGGGGCAAACGA
Organism: Aricia agestis; assembly: GCF_905147365.1. Taxonomy (NCBI): domain Eukaryota; kingdom Metazoa; phylum Arthropoda; class Insecta; order Lepidoptera; family Lycaenidae; genus Aricia; species Aricia agestis. Next base: position 563,788 of record NC_056417.1, read on the forward strand.
GCAAACGGGTCACCTGATGGAAAGCAACTTCCGTCGCCCATGGACACTCGCAGCTTCAAAAGAGCTGCAGGTGCGTTGCCGGCCTTTTAAGAGGGAATAGGGTAATAGGGGAGGGTAGGGATGGGAAGGGAAGGGAATAGGGGAGGGTAGGGAAGGGAATAGGGTAAGGGATTGGGCCTCCGGTAAACTCACTCACTCGGCGAAACACAGCGCAAGCGCTGTTTCACGCCGGTTTTCTGTGAGAACGTGGTATTTCTCCGGTCGAGCCGGCCCATTCGTGCCGAAGCATGGCTCTCCCACGTATAAACTTTATTACAAAATTGTTAAATACACGACCGGTTTTTGAATTAATAATTATAATTATTTAATTGAAGATGAATTTCCACCAAGAAGTGACAGTACATTCAATATCATATTTAAAGAAGTTACTAAAGTATATATTTAATGAATCATTAATTTAATATATTGTTATAACATAATATTTACGTTGTCGTGCAATCTACACTTATACAAATATATAATATGATAAATACGAAAAACTCAACAACAGACATACAAGGAAAAAAGCAGTTAATTAACTTCAACAATAGGCTTTCCTTCTTCTATCAACCACGCTGATCCGCTGGTTGCCTTCTCGAAAATGCCAACTGCCGCCTTACCAACGTCCTCAACTTCCTGCCACAGCTGGGTGGTCAGGAACTCCGAGAAGTCACCCTTCAGGACATCATCCCACAGCACCGGTTCGGCTATCAGCTCCGTCCTCGTGAACCCCGGACAGACAGCGACGACCCTCACACCGGATCTCTCGAAGTTTTGCGAATGTCCCAAAGACCTGGTGAAGCCCATCACCGCGAATTTGGACGCCTGGTATACCGGCAGGTACGGGACATATCTGAAGCCGTATATCGAGGCTATGTTGATGATGGTGCCACCTTTTCCATTTTTGTCTATCCTCATGTGCTCCCAGAACCTCAGAGACCAGTCTATCAGAGCCAGCACGTTCAAATCTATCGTCCTCCTCGTGTTCAGTTCATTTAACGTTCCAGCGTTGTTCACCAAAATGTCGACAGTTTTGAAGGTGCTTATTATCTTCTCCGACACTTTATCGAGATCTTTAGTGACGTCACACCTCATAAAAACTGCTTTATTACTTCCATAATTAGAATTCAGGTTCGCTGCGGCTTCGATCCCTCGTTTTTCATTAACATCGAGTATGACGACTGTTTTTGCACCTTTTTTTAGGAAGTTGTCTGCTATAGATTTGCCGATACCGACCGCTCCCCCCGTGATCACGACGACTTTGTTCTTCAAGTCTTTCGCCATATTTCCACAGTTATCTACTTTCGACTAACCGAGGTCCACGGGGGCAACATTTATATAACTATCTGGTTTTACATTAACTATAAACATTGATAAACCATGTTTTCTAAATAAAGATAGTAATAATTATACAGGGTGTAACAAAAACAAGTGATAATACTTTAGGGTGTGTACGTGTTCCTTGTAGAGAGTTCACTGTGAAAGTAGCAGCGCTGAAAGACCAAAATTTTTTTTCACTTTTGTATGGGGAAACTCGTGACGCTCGGGCCCTTGCCCATACAAAAGTGAAAAAAAATGTTCGTCTTTCAGAGCTGCTACTTTCACAGTGAACTCTCTACAAGGAACATGTACACACCCTAAAGTATTATCACTAGTTTTTGTTACACACTGTATAAACAGTACATACTGCATAGTGCATAATCTATTTTCGATCGAATTGATGCGTATGAGTATAGGCAATTATTGTTTACATTAAACTAGGCTAAAGTAGGAAATCAATTAATACGTGGGAGAGCCATTGGATGCGCGCGTATGAAGCAGGCTACCTGAAGCTTACTTTCTTGATATTGTCTTGAATGTGATGCACTTTTGTAACTTTTGCTAAACTTATTGCGAGTTCGCACGTGCGTGAAAAAAAATATGGCTGCACTTGCCGCGTAAAAGTTTTAGAATAGAAAATTGCACTTGTCAAACGTCCTGACGTCACATCAATAGCCAATGGGAGCACTCAAATGTCACTTTTAAGTAAGTGTTTATTGGTTGCACTATACAGCACAGATTAAGTAAAAAGTTCAATGACAGATACATGCACAGTTTATATCCATACTCCCGGCCTTGGAAACCCTAGGTTTCCAATAGATGAATATTACGATGAAGATGCTTCAATCTCCAAAAGCGGGCAAATTTTGGAGAACGCGCGTCGGACCGTTGTCGTTGCTGTTTTTATCTCGGCGACCCTGGAGACACCGTCCTTTCCTGGGTATGTCTTGATTATGCGCCCAAGGCACCATTTCAATGGGGGCAAGTTATCTTCTTTGATGATGACAAGTGTATTCTCTTTGAGGTCGTCAGTCTGGAATCTCCACTTGGATCGAGATTGCAGTTCAGAGACGTATTCGCGTGACCATCGAGTCCAAAAATGCTGACGGATTTTTTCGATTCTCTGGTATCGTGTCAATCGATGGTCGGGGATGTCGTGCAGGTCAGCGAACACTGGCGAAGTCAATGGGCGGCCGACCAAGAAGTGTGCCGGACTTAGGGGCAAAAGATCGTGTGGGTCACTTGACATCGGAGACAAGGGCCTGGAGTTCAGGACAGCCTCGATTTGAGTCAACACTGTACTGAGCTCTTCAAAAGTCAATCGTGCATTGCCTACGGTTCGTCGCAAGTGATATTTGCAACTTTTAACCCCCGCTTCCCATAAACCACCGAAATGACTAGCATACGGAGGATTCATTCGAAATTTAATATTTTGAGATAATGCGTAATCTTTAATTTCTCCTGATATACTTGAAAGGAATTTTGAAAAGTCGTTCATTAAACCAACAAAATTTTTGCCGTTATCACTGAAAATTTCGGCCGGTTTACCTCGGCGCGAAATGAAACGTTTTAATGACAGCAGGTAAGCATCAGATGAGAGATCACTCACCAGCTCCAGGTGAACCGCACGCGTTACAAAACATACGAATAAGCATATGTATGATTTAATAGATTTAGCTCCTCTCCCTTTACGGTTTAGTATGAGCACTGGGCCAGCGTAATCGACGCCGCAATATAAAAATGGGTAACCTGGTTGAAGGCGTTCCCGTGGAAGGTTGCCCATTATAGGCGTTAATGTTTGACCGCGCATTCGTCTGCATGTGACACACTCATGAACGACCTTCCTGGCTAAATCTCGCGCTCTGACAGGCCACCAAGAATCCCTCAAAGCAAATACTAACGCTTGTGGCGGCGCATGTAAAAGCCTGCGGTGCTCATAACGAAATAGTAATAGAGCAAAATGATGTCTACCTGAAATTAAAATCGGGTGTTTTTTATTAAAGTTAAATTCGGAATAATTTTCTAAACGTCCTCCTACCCTTATCAAATTAGATTCGTCGAGAAATAAATTTAACTTGGTTAAACTAGCGTGCATATTTTTTAATGATTGTTTCTTCGACAAACAATCGTATACGTCTCGATATGACTCATACTGCGACAGTCTAGCGAGGGATAGTTCGGCTTCATTTATTTCAGATACATCGAACGCGCCCGTGTGCCTCTCACTCGGTTTATTGCGCGCGTTATAAACAAACCGTAGTAAGTACGCCATAGTACGCTTCATTCTATTAAACTGCGAGAACCTCTGAAATGGAAACCACACTCCAGCATCCTGACTAACAGTCAAGGTGACTGTTGCAACAGATTTCAACTCTGGTAAATTTGAGGTGTTATAGGACTCCGAATTAAAGTCAATATTAATATCGTGAAGAAACTGAGGTCCATCCCACCACATGGCGGTGCCCCAAAGGTCGTCTAAATTGCGACTGCGAGTGATCAGGTCAGCTGGATTATGTTCTCCTCTCACGTGACGCCACGAGGCAGTACTAGTTAATTCCTGAATTTCAACAGTTCGGTTCTGGACAAACGTTTTAAGCAAGTTAGGTGACATGTGGAGCCATCCTAACACAATAGTCGAGTCAGTCCAAAATACTACTCTATCGAAACTACTGCGCAACGAATTAATTATTTTTGAGTACAGCCGGGCTCCAACTAGGGCGCCGCACAATTCGAGCCTAGGAATACTTATGGGTTTAGTCGGGGCGACCTTTCCTTTCGCACATAATAATCTAACAGAAACACTATTGTCTGTATTAATAGTGCGTACATAAGCGCACGCGCCGTACGCGGTAAGAGAACTATCGGTAAAAATATGTAACTCTAAACGGTCAGGGTTGTCACTTGCAACATAACGAGGAATGCGAATATTCTGTAAATTAATTAAATTATCGACGAATCTAATCCAAATTTGTGCGATATCACGGGGAACTTGTTCATCCCAGCCTAATTTTAAGAGCCATAATCTTTGCAATAAAACCTTCGCAATCATTACTGTTGGACTTAATAATCCAAGTGGATCAAAAATTTGAGACGAATATGACAGTATAATACGCTTTGTTATGGTTTCTTTAAATATATTATTAAATTTAGTCTGGTAAAATAACTGATCAGATCCATTATGCCATCCCAACCCTAATGTTTTATGATGATAATTATCGCCTAGTGACAATTCTTTCGCTGTATTAGTAAATTCTTTAAATTCTGTAAAATCAAAATTAAATATCCATTTCCTGAGGGGAAAACAACCCGACTGCAAATTTTTACAAATATCTAAACAAATTTGTTTTAATCTTTCTTTATTAGGGTTGCCACATAACAGATCATCAACGTATATATCTTGTTTAATTATACTGGCAACTTCAGGATCACCACACTCTTGAGCAAGTTGCTTAATGCATCTGCAACTTAAATACGGTGCCGAAGCCGTACCGTATGTTACAGTTTTTAACTTATAAACTTGTAAAGCATCGTTGGGATTGTCGCGCCATAGAATTAATTGTAAGTCACGCTGTTCTTCATCGATAAGTACTTGTCGATAAAATTTCTCGATATCCGCGCAAGCAACGTACCTATTTTCGCGAAATCGCAACAAAATTGAAATTAAGTCTCCCTGAATTGGCGGCCCTACCAATTGCAAATCATTCAATGAGTATCCCGATGAGGATGGCGCGCTGGCGTCAAAAACGACGCGCAGGCGAGTTGTAGCTGCGTTCTCGCGGAACACTCCGTGATGCGGCATAAAATAATGTGGAGTTTTATATGTGTCGATACATTCCATGTGACCTAATTCGCAATATTCTTTTATAAAATCTATATATAATCCTTTTAAATTCGGATATCGTTGTAAACGTTTCTCTAACGCCAAAAACCGTTGTTCGGCCTGTTTACGCGTATCTCCTAAAACATTCGGTGAATTTTTTAGAGGTATCCGCACAGAAAATCTACCATCACTCAATCGTTTAGTCGTTTGAACAAACAACTCCTCACAAATACGTTCGTCTTCGTTGCGCGACTCATTAACCCTATTATTATTATTAGATAAATCCTCTAATTCCCAAAACTTGCGTAATTGTTAATTTAAAGAAAATTCCATGTCCACACTTTGCATAAAATTACAATGAACATGTTTAATATTTTTATCATTTTTTAACAATGGCCCCGATATTATCCATCCTAAGTGCGTGTTCTGTAACATAGGACCTTTATTCAAACGTATCCTGCCATCTGTTATCAAGTCCCAAAATATATCTGCGCCGATTAACATGTCTATGGGTTGACTTTGATAAAACTCAGGATCCGCCAAAACAATACCGTCGGGTATACATAATAATTCGCTTCGTATAGCAACAGCGGGCAGCGAGGAGGTTATGTGCGGCAATACAAGACATTTCGCGCGCGTATGATAGTTGCCTTGTATAGATTTAATCTCGACATCACATATCTTAGAACACTGGGATATCGATCCTCCAACGCCCTTTATTTGTTGAATGGACTGTAAACTTTGCGTATTTAATTTATCACATAACGATTGTGTAATAATGCAGCGTTCACTACCACAATCGAGAAGTGCGCGTATTTTATGATAAATACCTAAGTTATCTGCTATTTTTACAAGTGCAGTAGATAATAAAACCGGCTGCATATCGGCTGACGACTGCGCGTATTTGACGTCTATTTGTGACTTACTAGCCGAGTTGCCTGCCACATGCACGTGTGTAGTATCCGAGTTTGAACCGTAAGCGCGCTGATCTGAAGATGCATTATTGCTTAGCTTCGACAGGCTGCTACAATAATCTGCATTTTCGTCGCGATGAATTATAGAATTATGTTTCTTATCACATCTACGACACGGTCCATACTTACAAACATTAGCTGAATGTCCTCCTCGCAGACAATTTTCACATAAATTCTTGTCGCGTATAAATTTTAATTTATCTTGTAAGTTTATCTCTAAAAAAGATTGGCACGAATATAACTGGTGATTAGCAGAACACATGGGACACAATTTATATTGCCTTTTAAATTGTGTTTTATTTTGGGACTTATCTACGGCTACATGACAATGAACTTTAGAAGTATTAAAAGAATTTTTATTAATAGGTAAATTTTGATATTTTTTGCTATCATAAGTACTACTCTTATTGTGCGTAATAGTAAGAGTTTCTAGCACATCTGCCCTTTCTCGTAAAAAGGATAATAAGTTATCTAATTTTATTTTTGTATCCGTTGACCCTAACACTAGAGAACCTTTTCTTTGCTCCCATTCTCGTTCAGTTGTAGTATCAAGCTTAGAAACTATTATATATATTATTAAGGTATCCCATGACCCTGTGGGCTCACCAAGAATTTTTAATGCGCGCAAATTTTTAAGAACTGTATCTATAAGTTTTCTTATTAATGTTGGTGATTCTTTTGATAACGATTGAATTGAAAATAAAGCTTTCACATGATTGTGAATGAGCAATCTATTGTTATTATATCTATTTAATAATAACTCCCAAGCAATATCATAGTTATTTGTTGAAAACTCAAGAGAATCGATTACTAATTCCGCACTACCTTTTAGCGAGGACTTGAGATAATGAAATTTCTGTATACTGCTAATTTCTTTTGAATGATGAACTAGGGACAAAAAGGTATCACGGAATTCCAACCAATGCTCATACGACCCGTCAAAAGTTGGCAAAGAAATAGTTGGCAATTTTACTGACTGTAATGCGCTGTTCACCGGTTGCCCGGAAGCTTCCCTATCATCTTTAACCAAAACCCGTGTCCTAGCTAATACACTATAGTAGACAGTCTCAAACTCATTACGAATCTCAAGCTGATTGTCTAACTCGGATTCAGATAGAAGTTCTTCTATTTTATCTTGAATTTTATTGTACTCATTATATAAACTAATTATTGCGTCTGTGCGAAGCTTAATTTCGGCCTTTTGGTCAAATAATAACACTTGGTTTTCAAAGGTTTCAATGTAATTTTTAAACTTAGTTAACCTTCCTTTTATGGAGGCCCTCTTTTTGGATAAATCACGTAACATATCATTGGCCTTTGATTCTAGTGTATGGGAAGTCATTTTTGTGTAATTTAGAAAAGAATTCAGTACTTACAGTTGTCCGAAGCACTGCACGATGGACTTTAAATACTATGACCGTACCGACTTACTGACAGATTTAATCACGCGTACACAACAACCTGGCCGAATCGCTTCACCAAATACGCTGTGCTGCTACCAAGCACTTTGCCCAAAAGTTCAATTATGCGAATTTCTTGAATCTTCATAAGCTGCAAACAGCCGCCTTTTGTATCCTGGTGCTGGTTTGGTATCCGGCTCGAAGGACCAAAAATTATGGATGCGCGCGTATGAAGCAGGCTACCTGAAGCTTACTTTCTTGATATTGTCTTGAATGTGATGCACTTTTGTAACTTTTGCTAAACTTATTGCGAGTTCGCACGTGCGTGAAAAAAAATATGGCTGCACTTGCCGCGTAAAAGTTTTAGAATAGAAAATTGCACTTGTCAAACGTCCTGACGTCACATCAATAGCCAATGGGAGCACTCAAATGTCACTTTTAAGTAAGTGTTTATTGGTTGCACTATACAGCACAGAATAAGTAAAAAGTTCAATGACAGATACATGCACAGTTTATATCCAGCCATGCTTCGGCACGAATGGGCCGGCTCGACCGGATAAATACCACGTTCTCACAGAAAACCGGCGTGAAACAGCGCTTGCACTGTGTTTCGCCGAGTGAGTGAGTTTACCGGAGGCCCAATCCCCTAACCCCTACCCTATTCCCTTCCCTACCCTCAACTATTCCCTTCCCTTCCCTTCCCTACCCTCCCCTATTCCCTCTTAAAAGGCCGGCAACGCACTTGCAGCTCTTCTGATGCTGCGAGTGTCCATGGGCGACGGAAGTTGCTTTCCATCAGGTGACCCGTTTGCTCGTTTGCCCCCTTATTTCATAAAAAAAAAATATATATAAGTAGACAGAACTAAACTTATTTGGATCTAAACTTATTTAATCGCGTGGTAAATATTAAAGCGTTGTGAAATGGCGTCAAAAATATTGATTCTAATAGTGACAAAGTATTTGATATATTTCCCCTTAGACCTGTACAACTTATAGTTGTATATATATATATATATATATATATATATATATATATATATATATATATATATATATATATATATATATATATATATATATATATATATATATATATATATATAACTCAAAGGTGACTGACTGATTGACATAGTAATCTATCAACGCACAGCCCAAACCACTGGACGGATCGGGCTGAAATTTGGCATGCAGGTAGATGTTATGACATAGGCATCCGCTAAGAAAGGATTTTGATAAATTCCAACCCCAAGGGGTTCAAATAGGGGATGAAAGTTTGTATATAATAATACGATGCATTTGTTTTACTGTCCCATCCCTAACATTATATCTTTGTAGTCTACGAATAATAAAAACTAAGGAATCGTAACTAACATACTATTACCGTTTTAAGTTTGGTTCCTTTTGATCTGTCATGTAACGTTAGCCTAGTACCGCTCAAGGTCACCTAAATATTGCAAATGTATTAAAATGTGTACCTAAGGTACACTTTTTTGACAAGTATTGTGGAGTTTTTTGACGCAGTTACTTTTCCTTAGTTTTTATTATTCGTAGTGTGTAGTGCTTAAACAGGTCTGGTAAACATGGTATCTCTTTTTTAAAAAAAAAGGCATCAAGCTTCTGTCCAATTCCCGGGCCAAGGTAGTTTCAAATAGGGACTCTAATGAACTTTATACACGAGAAATTTCGTTCATTCAATCCTAGCATTGTTAATCCTGTGTTCATATTTCTATGAGCAGCTTTCAACCTCGTTCGCATACGATGAAAACTTACTACCAGATCGAAAATACCTAGTATCGCATGGTATGCTAGGTACAAAAAATCAGTCTCGCAGTTAACGTGTTAATTTAATAAGCAATTTTAAATAATTTCCAGAATTTCTTCGCTCGTATTAGTCTTAGCCTAAATATACCTTAAAGCCTTCCTCGATAAATGGACTATCTAACACTGAAAGAATTTTTGAAATTGGACCAGTAGTTCCTGAGATTAGCGCGTTCAAACAAGCCCTTTCAAATAATTTCCTCCCGTTTTTTCCACATTTTCCTCTATTTCTTCGCTCCTAGTAGTCGAAGCGTGATAAAAATCTATAGCCTTTCTCGATAAATGGACTACCTAATACTGAAAGAGTTTTATAAATCGGACCGGTATTTCCTGAGATTAGCGCGTTCAAATAAGCCCTTTAAAAAATTAAATTTTTTCCACATTTTCCTTTATTTCTTCGCTCCCATTAGTCTAAGCGTGATAAAATATAACCTATAGCCTTCCTCGATAAATGGGCTATCTAACACTGTAAGATTTTTTCAAATCGGACCAGTAGTTTCTGAGCTTAGCGCGTTCAAACAAACAAACTAACAAACTCTTCCGCTTTATAATCTAATATACTATAAATACTACGAGTATTTATAATTTATAATATTATAATTGGAAAGAGTTTGTTTGTTTCTTTGTTTGTTTGTTTGAACGCGCTAATCTCAAGAACTACTGGTCCGATTTGACAATTTCTTTCAGTGTTAGATAGCCTATTTATCGAGGAAGGCTATAGGATATACTTTATTGCGCTAAGACTAATAGGAGCGAAGAAATAGAGGAAAGTGTGGAAAAAACGGGAGAAATTATTTGGAACGGCTTATTTGAACGCGCCAATGTCAGGAACTACTAGTCCGATTTGAAAAATTCTTTCTGTGTTAGATGGCCCGTTTATTGAGAAAGGCTATAGGCTATATTTTATCACGCTAAGACAAATGAGAGCGAAGAAATAGAGGAAAATATGGAAAAATGGGGGAAATTATTTAAAAGGGCTTATTTGAACGCGCTAACCTCAGGAACTACTGGTCCGATTAAAAAAATATTTCAGTGGTAGATAGCCCATTTATCGAGGAAGGCTATAAGCTATATTTTATCACGATAAGACTAATAAGAGCAAAGAAATAGAGGAAAATATGAAAAAAACGGGGGAAATTATTTGAAAGGGCTTAGGACTAATTTGTCTGTGAAATACCTAAATGACGCGGGCGAAGCTGCGCGGAACTTTATAATATTTCGCGTGATCACGAGTTCACGACATCACGCGTAAACGGCTGGACCCATTCACCCATGATGAAATTTGGTATGAAGTTTGGAGATACTAATTTGAATCTGGGACAAGGAATGTTTTTTGTCCCGGAAAAATGTGCGGTTCTCACACAATATACTTTTCTGATTTGCACGTAAACGACTCAATCGATGTACGGGAACAACTATAAACTAAAGTCCACGCGAACGAAGTCGCGGGCAACAGCTAGTATCTTATATATAAAATTCTCGTGTCACAATGTTAGGCTGCGTACTCATCCGAAACGGCTTTACTGATTTTAACCAAATTTTGTATGCATATTCAGTGGGTCTGAAAATCGGCTACTGGGTACTTATTATATTGATGAGTGCATTTGTTGAATAAATAATAGTAAATTATTACAACTCGAGACTGACGGCGACTATTGTTTGTAAGACGGGATAGCGATGGACGTTGTCATGGTGACATACTTATTTAGTCACTCCAATAAAAATATAATATGGGCGAAAATCGAAACATTTTACATATTATTATGGCAAAGAAACGTTTGCCGGGACAGCTAGTTATATATAGGATAGGCCTCTTGGATATCGTTGCTACTTGCTAAGCTACGGCAACGCCGCGGGTCTGTTGACGGCGGAAACTCGAGTACGCTTTTCTCATATGAATCTCATACAAGTCACTGCACTTTTTTGGTAATTTTTTATAGTTTTAGCACAATAAAAAGTAATGAGCCAAATTATTATCAAGTGTGGACTTCATAATATTGCCGCAGACTTTTTCCGCGGAAAATCAGTATCGAAGCTATATTTAATTAAATATACACGATCATGAAATATTCTTTCAAATTCATTGAATATGATTTTTTACTTTGTATTTAATTATTTGTATGATCATCTTATTAGTTATTACTTATGTTGTTAACCTAATTAAAAATTATAGAGCACAAACTAATTCCAAAGCAATCATGTTCATGAAGTCTTCGAAATCCATGATGATGGAGAACGAATCATCCGTGTAAAAGTAATACCACAGACCAGAGTAGGTAATCGACTGTACGACGTGAAAGTGGAGCTATGTATTAATTGGAAAATTTATTAATACTTAGTTGAATAACCTAAACAAAATATTTTCGGCAACTTTTCAACCATACATGCAAAATAAAAATGGAAAATGAAGATGTATTTCATTAACAAATAAATTTTTCTCTGATTTTTATGATTAATATGTTATATAATAAATTTACTAGATGACGCCCGCAACTCCGCTGTGCCATAACTCTTTAGTCGCGACTCGCGTGGGATTCGGGAACCGTACATTTTCCCGAGACAAAAAGTATCCTATGTCCAGTGGCGTAAATAGAGGGCTGGCAAAATGCCACGGCCCCCAACCCAAAAGGGCAAAAAATTTTACATCGTGTAAGTACATAATTGTTTATTATTAACGAGACGATTTTTACTGATAGAGCCCCATCAATTTGACACGGGCCCCGGATCTTATAGTTACGCCACTGCCTATGTCCTTTAGTAATTCTAGATTTCAATAAAGCCTAAAGCACTTAACAGAATGCTGATCAATCGCCTTCATTCTGTTCAGCACTTAATTTTATTTAAATCTGTCTGTGTTGAAACCTAAAGACCTAGGATTACTAAATCGGCCATGTTGAATTGTTGAAATCCTCTTATTGGGCTAATCCTGGCCTGGATACTGAAAAACCTTACTAAAACCTATTTTGTCTCCAGTCACAAACCAGTTCTTCCGTTTGTGTGTAAAAATTCCCTCTCTCTGGAAAACCTTAAAGTAGGTCTATTTGTTTGAGTGGTATTAGATGAATTTGCCAAAGTACGATAATAATCTTCTGTACTTACATAGTCCACGGTATCCAAACCGATACGAAAACGTGGTTACCGTGGAGTCCATGCATCCACAAGGATGCATTGGCACTGAAAAAAGCATAGAAAAATAAGCTGCATAGAAGCATATAAAATTACATAATAAAATCATAATCCTTATATTCCATTATAAATAAATACTTTCCAATGAATATTGGAGTGGACTCGAGGGACTAGATTTTGTTTTTGTATGGTAGACTGTGAAGATTTTAAGATATTGCATGGCTTTGTGCGCGGCTACTAATAAAAAAAAATCTGTCAATTAAGTACTTTGGAAATGCATCTACGCGAAGCGTTGCAGTCTGAATTGGCCCTTAGAGGTTCAGACTGATGACTCACTCACTGCAAGCTAAACGCGAATATCGAATGAAAATTGAAATTAACAACACCAACAATATTAACGTCGGTTGTGGCTTCATTATGTAACTTTAAGTTGTGTTTGATGTTCGCGCGCTCAGGACGGTCATTGCAAAATTAACCGCAAATTTCAGGATAAAAAGAAATTAAAAACAGCTTAAACTTCCCCCGGTAAGCTACTTAAGCTATTTAAAAACTTAAACAAACTTAAGCTTGTAATTTGTAGCCTCGTTTCGGAATGGACCAGGAAATGAGCAGGGGCATCGATTGATGTTAAGCGATTACCATCACTACCGAACAATCGCAAGCCGCAACACAGGAGGCTTTAGTTAAATCGTTCTTTAGTTTTACCAGTAAAGTTAGAAAAAAAATATGCCTGAGATTTTACACAACGCATAGCTAAGCAAGATATTGGCACTTGCGATGCGTATTTATCAGATTCCGTACTTTAGTTTTTAATCTGATGGATGAAATAGTCTGATGGAAAGCAACTTCCGTTGCCCATGGACACTCGCAGCATCAGAAGAGCTGCAGGTGCGTTGCCGGCATTTTAAGAGGGAATAGGGTAATACTGAAGGGTACGGATGCGAAGGGAAGGGAATAGGGGTGGGTAGGAAAGGGAATAGGGTAGGGGATTGGGCCTCCGGTAAACTCACTCACTCGGCGAAACACAACGCAAGCGCTGTTTCACGCCGGTTTTCTGTGAGAACGTGGTATTTCTCCGGTCGAGCCGGTCCATTCGTGCCGAAGCATGGCTCTCCCACGTATTCCACCATATCGACGAAACAATAACTGCAATAATATAATGCTGGTTTTTAGGATCCCGTACCCAAAGGGTAAAAACGGGACCCTGTCCGTCCGTCTGTCCGTCTGTATGTCATCAGGCTGTATCTCAAGAACCGCTAGAGCTAGACTTCTGAAATTTTCACAGATTGTGTATATCTGTTGCTGCTATAACAACAAATACTAAAAATTGGCCGATTTTTTGTAACAGCTGTTAATTTGGTGAAACCAACTCATTCGTGCTGAAATCGTTATATTCGACAAAAGACAAAACTTTAATTACTAAAGGTGGCGCGGATCGACATCCCTTAAAATGTAATATGAAAGCGAGTCTAATAAGTTTAAGCCAGGTTTACTTTGTGAGGTTTATTCTGTAACTACCCGCCCGCGCTTGGCTGACTCATAATATTAGACTGTTGATTATATTTTACCAGTAAAATTACCTTACTGGAGGACTGAGTAAAATCATATTTCGGGCATAACTTAAACATTTTTCGGCACATTAACTCAATTTTTTTTTTTGCATTATTTTGGGTTTATTATTATTAATAACTTGATAACGTAGGAGTGTTGCGCCATTATTTGTTAATTGCGCGGAAACCGTACATTTTTCCGAAACAAAAGGTATCCTATGTCCTTAGTAGTTAGTAAAAGAACGATTGTGTACTAAATTATTACCTGAAACTTATGCACCACGATCTGCATTGTTTTGGACGATGCCACTCTTTACAAGCTTATTGGTGTTCTGTACCTATGTATTATTGAGATAATAACGTACTATCCTGTGTCCACCAAGAAACTTAAAAACACTGATAATATATATAAGATTCTTGGAGTCCACCAATGAATCTATTTTCTATATTTCTTAGGGTGGGTTGCACCAAACATTTTTTATATAAATATTACACAATTTTTTGTATGTTCGTTATTGTTTTGTTTTTCTTATTTTTTTTGTTTATTTTAATTTTATTAGAGTAAGAGGTATAGTATAGATTTTAAGCCTTATTTTGTGGTGAAGTCACTCATTGGCCCTGGCAGAATACCAGTGCAGCGAGCTAGCTTGCTGCGTATAGCTGAGCCTGGGCCAGTTTTGACATCACACAATATATGCAGGTATTGTAGAAATATGCTCTTCAGCTGTATTATTGTTTGATTTACATGTGTTGTGTGGTGATAAAATAAACATATTCTTATTATTAAATTTCTTATTATAAAATTAATGATTTCATCGACGACAACACACCTTGGGAATAGGGTGCTTACAGGCTACTAGAATATTTTTTTATAATTCCTGTTATAAATAGCTCTAAGTCATAATATTGTTACAGTTCAACAAGGCTTTAAATGAACGTGGCGAGAAAAGGAACTAACGCTGTTTTCATACAAAAACGTCATTTGACAGTAATTCTCCTTTACCAGCAGCCCCCATTGACATATTCATTAAAGCCTTGGTGCGCTATAATATGTTATGTTTTAAATTGTAATTTTCCATCTTTGTAGTAAAAGATGGCCCCGTGCGAGTTTCTTACGCCGGTTCTTCTCGCCGGGTTAGTTCTCGAGCCGGTGGTAGGCACCTTAGTATCGACGTTCGGAAATGTTTTCGTAAAAAAATTACTCTGAATAAAAATATTTTGATTTGATTTGAGTCCTTACCTGTCTCTCAAACTTATCTAGGGAGATACTTTGAGAGATTGATAAGGACTAAGGATACTTTTTGTTTACCTGTCTCTCAAAGTAGACTGATAAGAACTATGGACATCGGATACTTTTTGTTTAGATGGTCCAGACACAATTTTGCATTTATCATTTAAGCAAGGCAGATCATAGCCTTAACTGTATACTTATGATGCTCGCTGGAGAAATGAGTTTCCATGAATATTGCGCTTTAATTCCCTGATAGTAAGTACAAACACATAGACATAAGGACAGTAACTTAGTACTATATTATATTAGCAAATACCGACGTAGCTCGTAGAATTTCCAGTTACGTAACTATTCTATTAACCCCAAACTGGATTGAACAGTTTACCCGCTAAATGAACAAAGACCGGCTGAGTCAATAGTCATAACTCGAGTTATGCCAATCACGACCTCTAATCAGGTGCGCACACAACTCATTTACATCGCTTTGATTAATTACTAAACGGAGCTTCGAATGAAAACTATTGTTGTTACTTTCTCAAACTGCGCACAAAAGCTACTTAGGATCTTTTTATTAATGTGATAGGCCTTATTCGAATGGCAATGTAATATCTATCATACACCTTTTAATAAACACAATCTGTGTCGCCACGTCGCGGATATAAATTATTTGGTGCGTCGCGACGCTCAGCTGTCACGGATTACGATCAATCTTATCGCTGAATATTTTTCGATCCCCCCCGCCCCCTAACACCCCCTAAGGGTCAATGTATACTATAACGTCTCGAGGCGTTGCGATGAAGATGTTCTTTGAAGCAGGGAATTCAACACTGCGCAAATTTGTTTTAAATCCAAAAGTAAGGAGATTAGCTAGACTGTGCACCATCCGACAAAAAATTGAGTATTGAGTTATGAATACAGTCCTGTTCTGTAGATCATTTAGAACAATACTGCTCTCATAATTAAACAAAAAATGCTGGATTAGTTCACAAAATATGCTTAAAAGCGACCATTACCCCAGAGGCTGACATTAACACTGAGTGTTAAAAGCCTCTGTAAAATAAAAAGATTAAAAAAAAAAGCGACCAACTATGATTTCCACTATGATTGTAAAGCTACAGTATTCTCATTTGATGTCGATTATAGGCAAATTACTAAAGAATATACCTCCAAACAAGTTGGCCGACGCCTCAGCAAACTTGAGATTTTTTGACGTTAATATAAGTGCGAATGTCCATACTAATGGGATAGGACATAGGATTTTTATCTCGAAAAAATGTACGGTTCCAGCGCGATAAACTAATTTTGGCGCAACGGAGTTGCGTGCCTCATCAACAGTGTTGTATGACGCTGCGGTACGACTCCACGATAGTGTAAGCCGACCCTAACACCCCCGACACCTCTCTGCACCTCCCGGGAGACGTGCAGGATTTTTTATCGCCTGAGAAATAGCCGAGATATCGCTACGATGTGAAGTTTCTCAGCTATCTCAAATCTTGGTAAAAATGTGTCGGTACCGTACAAGTTGTTAAAATATGCTACTTAGTTTATGGGCGGACGCTCATTGGTAATTATAATACTGTATGACTAAATTACTAATGGCACCTAATGGGGGTTTTAAATAAAAGTACAGCTTCGATCATTATTTTAGTAACATTTGACAGACAAAAATAGTAAACGATCACCAAAATACAGACCACCATTTTAATGTAAATGATAACCAAAGATTATCTTGCTATCCTATTTATGTAAAATGACTCCAAATAAATCATTGTAAAACCAAAGATAGTAAATGATCACCAAAATTAGTAAAAGATTTCATGAGATCTGGGGGGATCGCGAGATCTTTTTCTCAAAACATCAAAATCTAAAAAAAACATCTCACTTTATTGCTTATAACTTTTTAACTTTTTAATTTAGGATAAAAAGTTATATAATATGTCCCACTGCTGGGCAAAGGCCTCCCCTCTTTTCTTCCACATGTCTTTATCCTTCGCTGTATTTTGCCACTCTTTATCAGCAGCGTCTAGTTCATCGCGCCACCTTTTCTTAGGTCTGCCCCTGTTTCGCCGACCGTTCGGTAGCCACTCCGTAACTGACGTGCCCATCTGCCCGGGTGCATGCGAGCGACGTGCCCTGCCCAGCTCCACTTTAAACTAGCCACTTACAAACAAATTATAATCTCTCAAATTTTTTGTATGACGTACAGTTTTAGAGATATCGCGAAAATAGTGTTGTCACCCCTTTTTTCAAGATGGCGGCGACAAGAGTGGCGACCTCACAAACTTGAGGTTAAGCTTCTGTTGACCCTCCCAACATATCCCGAAAATAACATTGCGTCCTCTAATAAATGCAAAGCTCAAGTAACATTTCAATGGACTATGAAACAAATCAATGTATGACAATAGCAAAATTTGTGTAGCTTCTGCCGAATAAATATTTAAAAAAAATATTATGATAGAACGACAAGAATAATCATAATATAATGTACAAAATATTTATTCAATTTTCATATAACAAGAACCGAAATCTTAACTTTCATGTTCCCAAATCTCCCGAAGGCATCGGGCACTAATGGTCCCCTTACATGGTATCATTTCGTATTTTCATGTCCACCGCAACATTCTCCCCGAATTATTGGGGAAACTTACATGTTATCTACTGGAATTACAACAATAAAATAATATAACTGTGGCAAACATGTCAGTAGGTATTTAAATCATGAGCTAGGGATGTATTTAGCTTCAGCATTTATATTGGCCTTTACAGTTTTAGTTACAGTACAGTAACTATCAAGAAAACTATAAATGCAACGGGGCAAAAGTTCTACATCTTACGTAAGGGTAGGGTAGGCTAGCTGCCCCCCTAGAAGATAAAAATATAAATGCAATTTTCCGGCAAGTGGGAATTAGAAACGTGTTACCTACTCTGCGCAAAATGAAGCGTAGGAAACAAAATATAATTTCAGTCAGATTAATAAAGGGGGTGTGAAAAAGCCGGGAACCGCTTCGAGAAAAGTATGCTACGGCCGTGCCTTTACTAAAAAGCTTGGCTGGAGCACTGCCGTGCTCCCAGATAAAAGTCAATTTTCATGATTTTTCTTCTTTCTCGAAACAGGCATGCTGACCCCCCCCCCCCCCCCCCCCCCCACCCCTAGCTAAATCCTGGGTATGCCCCATTCCATTCTGATAACTTTCTAAAAGCCGAGCTTTGTGAGGGCTCGCGGCGTTTTTCTGCGTGGTAATATTCTTTAAGGCAGTTTTTAGGGTTCCGTACCTCAAAAGGAAAAAACGGAACCCTTATAGGATCACTTTGTTGTCCGTCTGTCCGTCCGTCCGTCTGTCAAGACCCTTTTTCTCAGGAACGCGTGGAGGTATGAAGCTGAAATTTATATCAATTACTCAGGTCTACTGTCCCTTGAAGCTGTGAAAAAATCAAACTTCTAAGCCAACGCAATCAAAAGATACAGCCGTTTATGCCGCAAATTTTCGACACTTGCAAGGGAATCAAAACCTACAGGGTGCTTCCCGTGAACTCAGAATCTTGAAATTTGGTACGAAGCAACGTCTTATAGCATAGATAAAGGAAAAATTACGAAAACCATAAATTTTTAGTTACATCACATAATATATATTTTTTTAATAATTTTAAACTTACTACCCATTTCCTCATAAACGCGTAGAGGTATTAAATTGAAATTCATACCAAATACTCAGGTCTATAATACCTTTAAGCTGTAACAAAATCAAACTTCTATGTCAACGCAATCAAAAGAAACAGCAATTTAAGCTGCATATTTTGAAACTCGCAAGTACTCGCAAGGGAATCAAAACCTAAAGGGTACTTCCAGTCGACCTAGAATCTTGAAATTTGGCATGAAGCAACGTTTTATAGCACACATAAAGGAAAAATTCCGAAAACCTTAAATTTTTAGTTACATTACAAAATATATATTTTTTAATAAATATAAACTTATTACTTTTTTCCTCATGAACGCGTAGAGCTATCAAGTTGAAATTCATATCAAATACTTAGATCTAATTGACGAACTTTGTAAACCTTGCAGGTTTGTACGGAACCCTCGGTGCGCGAGTCCGACTCGCACTTGGCCGGTTTTTTTTATATTTTAATAGTAACCAAACCTTGATTGACCGATGATAACACGTCTAGCTACATATAAATAAAAATTACTATTTTAAAGCACAAATTAGAGGCGTGATACTTTTTCCTTAAATCATACCACAAAAGTACTCAGGTTGTGGGATATACTAGTAGTACTAATCGTGTCGTATTTATATTCTTAATATGTACAAATCGTAGTACATTTTTATTAGGAAAATATTCCATCTCTCACAGGTAGAGCTCTACCTTACAAATATTTTGTTTTTCATTTCACAGGTACAGTTTTAATTATACAAAATGTTCGTTTTAATCGAATATCCCCAAAACGTTAATAAGCGAAATTAGCCATCATTAGTTACTCGTCGGCCCCACAGCCCACTACAGGCGTGAGATTGATCGCCGTTTGACAGCAGTCGGCAGTGAGCCCCCGGAGTATTGAATTCATTTACTTACTCTGTAATTATTTACCTAAATTATACTATTAATTAGGTTTTAAAAGGGTGTAACGATAGTTAATAGCGGCTTAGTAGAACCAATTTTGTTTTAATTCAGAAACTTGGTTTTTATAGTAATTACGATTTGTGTAAAATGATCCGAAAATCTAGAATACAATATATTCACACTGTACATTAAGCAAATGTTTCGTAATCTTAAGAGAAGATAGAATACTATATCATACTAATTCATACGAATACTACGAAGACCATAATATTAAGTAGTTTTTGAGTATGTGTATTTGTTACTTCAACAAAGAAAAACTCAACGTATTTTTAAAGAAATTTTTCATGGTATATTATGTATGGTATAATATTATGATTTAGTGTTAAGTCATTATTATACGTTTAGACTTTTTATATCAAAAAACAGCTAACGTCTTAATTCAAATCCAAAAAGAGTCCTATGTGATATAGGAAAAAGGTAAAACGATAATCTATAAGACGTATAACTACAC
Source organism: Aricia agestis (assembly GCF_905147365.1). NCBI lineage: Eukaryota > Metazoa > Arthropoda > Insecta > Lepidoptera > Lycaenidae > Aricia > Aricia agestis. The sequence continues at coordinate 584,137 of NC_056417.1, forward strand.
AAAAATTCCCAGAAAATTAAACCACGACTCTCAGAATCCGTCCCTTCATAAAAACATATAAGTTACTCCACATAGTACTTATCTAAATCAGAAACAAGTAGAAGAAATCACGTAAATCCGACCTAATAAGGGCATTAGAACTTCGCCCACAATCACATTCCAATTTACTTGGGAATAGTTTGAGTGTTTTGGTATTAGCTTTGCTTACTGATAAAATGCTTACTGAGTAGACGTGGCGTCCTATTTAGATTTAGTATAGAAGGTCCACTTAACGCTGGTTTATGATGGATGCAGAGAATCATTGCCATCATGATTGCGAACAATTACATCCTCATCACCTTAATGACAAGCAGTCTCCTACCGTGCGTTTCTCGCGTAACTTTCTGCCGCGCACTGTAAAACTCTGGAACGAACTGTCACCAGCAGTATTTCCGGACCTATACGACCTGCAAACCTTGAAGAAGAGAGCGTATTCCCTCTTCAGATGTTGCGAGTGTCCATGGGCGACGGTAGTTGCTTTCCATCAGGTGACGCGTTTGCTCGTTTTTTTTTTTTTTTTTTTATGAAATAAGGGGGCAAACGAGCAAATGGGTCACCTGATGGAAAGCAACTTCCGTCGCCCATGGACACTCGCAGCATCAGAAGAGCTGCAGGTGCGTTGCCGGCCTTTTAAGAGGGAATAGGGTAATAGGGGAGGGTAGGGATGGGAAGGGAATTGGGGAGGGTAGGGAAGGGAATAGGGTAAGGGATTGGGCCTCCGGTAAACTCACTCACTCGGCGAAACACAGCGCTAGCGCTGTTTCACGCCGGTTTTCTGTGAGAACGTGGTATTTCTCCGGTCGAGCCGACCCATTCGTGCCGAAGCATGGCTCTCCCACGTATAAAAACGTTTGCCTACTTATTTCATAAAAGTAAAAAAATAAAAAATAAATACAGTATGTAAACTATACATACAAGTTCGTAGTCGCCTATAATATTTGTCCACCATGTCACAGAATACCTATAATATTATAATAGTTGATCATGTCTATAATAATGGGCCAAAGTGCAAAGAGAAGGGGCCGTGTAACATGTCACTTTTTTTTTATTAGTTTTATGGAAAGTCCAAGTATTGGTATGAAATGGCTGGCCAAACTATCGTGAAAAACAACATTTATATTGAAATTCGAGTAAGAGCCAGTCCACACGGCGCGTTTAATGTATATATACAATATTTTGACGCATAGACAGCCACACAGGCGCTGCGCCATCGCAGCGTCATGACGATGTAGTCTTAACGTCAATAGTCAATACTCCCTCTTCGTCTCGGGGACTGCTGTCCGTCATATTGTGTGCGGTGCGTCGACGCAACGCTGATGCAACGCGCCGTGAGGACTGGCTCTAAGGAAGTATATAACCAACGCAGCAGTAAAGAAGTTACGATATTATGTTAACTTGTTTTCTTTTTCTCTCTGAAATATAATTTCTTACTACTAAAACTTTCAAATTTGTGAAATCAATTCCCAGTTGGTAAAACATGATCATGATGATTGTTTTACAAGTGAAAAGTTTTTATTTGAATGATGAATGAAAAAATGAATGATGGCCCCGGGGGAGGCAGTTGACTTTACCTACTACAATTTCATACTTTTCTTATTCTCTATGAATGAGAAAAGTAGGTATGAAATATGAATTGTAGGTAAAGTCGACAGCACATGAAGCTTTTCACTTGTACTACGAGCCTTACATCTACAGCGATTGTAATAACAACAGTATCATAGTACTATATACATAGGTATATATTCTGTGACAGTACAGAGTACAATGTAAAGCTACACGAGCACGAGACTATGCAATAAAATACTTGTAAATAAGTTATAATAACATAATGTATATATTTGGCAACTTTTTTAGAATCTCTAGGGGAAGGGGGGGGGCAGCTGCCCCTCCCTGCCCTCCCTTGGCGACGCCCTTGCTGTGGCCAATGGCCATGCTAAGCCTACTGGTAGCGAGTTATCATTGTCATTAAAATTATACTCTTATGTCATAATAATATTATTATGACGACTGACGACCTCTGTGGCTCAGCGGTGAGCGCATTGGTGGCTCAAGCCGGGGGTCGCGGGTTCGAATCCCGCCGACGGAACAAAAAGTTTTCAAAGTTCCTGGGTCATGGATGTGTATTAAATATGTGTATCTTATAATAAAAAAATCTTAAATATGTGTATAGTATAAAAGTATTAAATATATTTCCGTTGTCTGGTACCTGTAACACAAGTCCATCAGGTACTTACCACGGGGCCAGACTGACGTGGTGTGAAGCGTCCATAGATATTATTATTATTATTTATTTTAAGTTTTGTCTCGGTTCTCACCGGCAGAATGAAGCAGGTCCGGGCATTTGCCAAGTATCCTGTTCATAAAGTGTGAAGTTTAGTTGCTATGAGATGTTGGAAAGGATGAAGATGAATTAAGAAAGCGGCGAACTATAGAGCAGGTATCTATAACAATTGATTTTTGTAACTGTATATATGTGTTTTTGTGTAGGTCAAGAGATTTAAGTGCTACGGCGAGTGTTTTTGGAATAACTCCAGTGGAGGAGATGACTATAGGGACTATTTTTACTGTGTTCTGATGCCACGTTTGTTTGATTTCATCGGCAAGTGGTATGTATTTTTGGATTTTTTCATTGTGTTTCTGTTGCAGGTTGTTGGTGTTCGAAACGGCGACGTCTATAAGGTAAGTGGTTTTTTCAGATTTTATTGTGTTTATTGTGTTTTATTATTATTATTATTATGTTATTAAAATGATAGTATTTTAATGATCAATAATTGTATAGACTTTTATATCATTGTGTAATGATATAACATGACAATATTATATCGCTTTTAATATCAAAGTTTTCATTTCATGAGGTACGAGTATAACATAATATTATAATGTCGCCCATAATACATCATATGGGAGATAAAGTGCAACATAGTATTATCATTCTGTCTACTCTGGTATTATTATGCTTTATACTTTGTAAATTGTACCACAAAGTTAAGTGGATGTATGCTGATAGCAAAATATTATATTAAAATACCATCAGAAGGGCGATTTATAGGCATAATATAGCGAATCTACGTACTTCGGTCAAGTTATACGAGCTGCCTTTTAAGTTCTGTCATTTGTAAACCATATGGGATTTTAATCTCCTTGTATTTGGGTTTCAAAAACAAAATAAATTATTCAGATTGGTCGAATAGTCTTATTGTATCGTCTATTCAAAGGTGACAAGTCGGTTGCAAAAAAATAGGAAATATTATAGGAAAATTTCCGTGTGATAATTTTTTACAACTAACGAAGTTGATTATCGCCACTTCGGCGTTTTGAGGAGATTACTTCTGTACTTAGTGATGCAGAACCATGTCTTAAGATTATAGAACGCTGGTATTTATAAGTTTAAACTGGACACCCTAGCCTCAGTGACCAGCCACGTGATGGTCGTCCAAAACCGTTGAAGCGGTGCATCAGCTAATCCTCGAAGACAACCGAGGAGAGTCAAAGCTCTTTTATAATTTGCTCAATGTTGACGAGTTTTGGACATAATATGCTTATTTCTCTCAATTTCTTTGACGGTACATTTTTTTTTGTAGCTATTAATAAAATGTAAATTTATTTTTGTCTTTACGTCTTGTCTTACCCAATACCCATACAATATAAACATAATATTATATTGTTGCTGATAAGTAACACTCACAACTCACACACAGTGACCTAAATAAGTCAAGCTTTATCAAGATGAACACAAGACACCAGGGACACAGAAGCCGCAAGGAGGCGCTTCACGAATCGACAATCTCTCATTATTCGTGTACCAGGAGTTCAGAACAATCCCCGTTTACGTCCCCGTGGTTTTTGAATTATTCTTGAACATCAAAGGCAGAACTTGGGACTCACGGAATTTGTGTAGTATCTTCGCTGGAGCGAATAGAGTGATCGTTTTCTTAGTTTTTTAATATGGACAGTGTTATTTTATCTTTTTTAAATGTACCAAAATATTTACATACCGCTGCCAATACTTTAATCTTTTATTTTTTTTTGTGCGACGTTCAGAAATAAAGCCTTTTCTCCAATCTTATTGTAAATACTTTTATATAATTTTAATTATTTATTCTGTCCAATTATGTATTTTTAGAATATAAAACATAGTTTATCAAAAAATACGTTCAACCGACAAGAAAACAAACTCAAGTAAAAACTGTTCATTCAATTAGTACTTTTATACTGTTTATTCAATTAGTACTAAAAGTATCGTGAGATAAATGGTACCAACGATATTGTAAAAACATTTCTGTATTTCTAAAAAACCTAAAAGCATTTGTCTGTGGAATATCTCGGAGTGTTACAGGATAACAAACGTAATTTGATTTTATATTAAAAATGTAACAACTCGGAAACGTATGAAAACATCTATGACCTGCATAATCACATTTGAATTGTGTTATTAGGGGGAATGAGATTCGCTATTTGCAGGGTTTTAATAACCAAAATGTATTCGAAGCGAGTTCAAGTGATGCGGTTTAACATACTTACATAATTATACATCATTTAATGTACATACTTATTATGTATTTAATAGTAGTGATTAAAATATGTTCTTTTTACCGAGTAAATAAGTTTAATTTTTTTTAAGTTAAACTGTACTGGTTTTAAATCCATTTAATTTAAATAGAAACAACATTTACGGCCTATTTTTTGCGATACAGTGCAGATGCAGCCAATTTCACCCAAATCTGAGTTAATTATTGTCAATTCAGCATTATGTTACCTCTCCTCATTACTCGTAGTAGAAACTAGAAAGGAGTAGCAATCACATCTAAAATTAATAATTGTTAAATCATTTTTCTAGTTGGTGTTACTGGGACATCTGTGTTTTATGCTAAGTGACAATAAATCATAGCAAGTAGCGATCCGTCTTGACCAAACACAGCTGTAATGAGGTGTCCGCGACAGCCGGCCATCACCAGTATATTACACACATGTGACGTCACACCCGCCCGGCGCCCGCGTGACGTCACAACACTCACAGACATTAATCACAGCTCATTTGACGTATTATGCTAAGTACTCACATACAGTTTTGCTCGATAGTTTCACTCCAAATCGAGTAATAATTACTGTGTGGACCGCAAAACTGACAGCTCGCAGGCTCGCATCGAGCCGCTCGAAGGATTGATGGAACCGGATCGAGCCGGATTGATGGAATGAAATATATTGGTTTAGAATAAAACTATCGAGCAATGCTGAATGTGCGGACAAAAGCCCGAGCCGCGGGTTTTGCTCGACGTTATTGCACGATCGAGCAATAAAGTCGAATAATTCTACCATCTAAAATAAATCCCTTAAAAACCAATCCGTGGTCACCGTACTGTATTTAAACTCACATTGTATCGCGGTTTTGTTTGCTCCCAACTTTTTACACTCAATGAGTGGAAAGTAATCGGGACTCGCTAGAAGTTGTCAGTTATATCTTTCGCATTCGTCGTTTTTAGCGTACTCGTTTAAGGACCAGACTGGATTTTCAGAACCGCTTTTTTGCGCGGCAAGCGCGCGTTCTGAAAACTAACCTATTCTTTTAAGATAAGGTTTTCATTTTTGATTTCAAAAGTAAAACATAATGCTTATAATTTGGCCCCGTCGTTATTTTAAAAAAAATAATTATTAATTTCCCAGATATTAAACATAAATAGGTGATTTCCAATTTTGGTGGCTTGTCGTCGACCTATTTTACTCAATATCTAGACCGATTTACGAAAAACTTGATACTGGATTGGATTTTTATCTTTATGTAGTCATTTAATATAGTTGACTCTTGATAATATATGAATTTTATTGTACAAAGTTCTGTAGTTGAGTTTTCATGATACAGTTTAGGTCTGTGGCGGAGATTTTTACCAATTTTGGTGTCATTTACGAAACATTTTTAAATTTTTCGTAAATGACACCACGACGACGTTTTTTAAAATTTAAATATTAAATAAGATATGAATGTTCAAAAACCCAAAAAAATGGCCAGATTTTCCGCTGTGTTCAAACGTCCAGAAAACAGATTTGGCTAGATTATACAAAAAAAATCAAAACATAGGAACACAGCTCAAGCCTTTTTTTAATCTTTAATGAAAAAAGTACTTAAATCGGTTAAGTTTTGGAGAAGGAATTAGGGGACAACGAATCGTTGATTTTCTGGATTTTCTGCAGTGGTCTCTATCGCGTTCTGCGGTATAGGCTTGAGGTAAGGGAGACAGCTATAGATATTACACGTACTTTTTTTTCATTTCTCTAGCCCCTGGTGAATCCTCTTAATTCACGTTTGTTAGTACAGTAGTACGCAGCATTCTCGTCCCATTGTTTGAGTCTCAAAATAGTTTCATGGTACAAGGCCAGTAACTATTGTTACACTGATCTATTTTTATCATTATAATAAGAACTATAGCACCAATTATAGGCTAGTTCCAGAAATTAAATACTTGTGTTCCAAAATAAATATTTATTTAATACGATCACAAGTACTTTTCAATATATAATTATCGAACGCGAGTGCAACAACTTGAAATTTCTACTGCCTCGGGTGGCTTCCAACAATCTGCCAGTCCTCGAGCTCTACGTCCCTGGCCAGGGACCATCCCCACTTTTGCCGTTAAAGGAACGCCCCCTTTAACGGCAACAGTGTTAACTGACGAGTGACATCCGGTTTATAAAATAAAATTAATAAACCGGATGTCCGCCTTAAAACAAAAGTCAAATATGAAACTTTTAATCAAAATATAATAATATTGAAGCTCCATATTTAACGATATAGGAAATATAAATTACTTAGTATTTCCTATAAATGCTTACACAATGTAATAAGTGGACATAGTTCAGTGGATTCTGTAATTAGTTCGTTAAACTATCACGACTCAGTTAAATTGTTTGTTTGCTACAACTACATGTTGGCTGCGTGTCGTCTGTGTGAACCATAAAGTTAATATACCTAGCGGAATAGAGAAACAAAGGCCTGAGCAAGAGAGATGTCACTATCAGTAACACTGCGTGGTAAAAAGAGACGTGTGATACATGACAGCAGCACTCTTTTTTGACGTCCAGTCGGCACGCGTGCCGCACGTTGACAATTTAATCTCATAGAATTCATGTTCAGTCATGCTTGTGTAAGTGTATACACACAGATGAAACCAATTTCGGTTTCGTTTGACAGCTCGAGATTGTTGCTCTACGAGTATTTCGCTAGGTATATTAACTTTATGGTTTGAACAAAAATTTCGCAAAAATAACGCGTTTTAGGCATGACAAGCAGCCAGCATTAGTTAAAAAGCAAGTTTGTTGTGTGCTAAGTTCCATCAAAATTGTCCAATAGCTTCAATACCTTAATAAAAACTCAAATATCATACATGTTGTTCTTCAACTTAGTCGTCCTTTACCGAAGCCACTTTGTGTTTATTGTAACTTAGACATAATCCAAACCAGGCGAGTAAATTACTACTTAATAAACAATTCAATTCAAAAAGTATGAAGTTTATTCGTGGCTAAGACCAAAAAAAGCGTGTTACAATATATATTTTTTTATGAAATAAGGGGGCAAACGAGCAGACGGGTCATCTAATGGAAAGCAACTTCCGTCGCCCATGGACACTCACTACTCACTCAGAAGACCTGCAGGTGCATTGCCGGCCTTTTAAGAGGGAATAGGGGAGGGTAAGGAAAGGAATAGGAAATGGTAGGAAAGGGAATAGGATAGGGGATTGGGCCTCCGGTAGACTCACTCACTCCACACACGCCGGTTTTCTGTGAGCCCGTGGTATTTCTTCGGTCGAGCCGGCCCATTCGTGCCGAAGCATGGCTCTACCACGTAAAGTACTCAGCAGTATTAGGTGTGTAGGAGTGTGTTTGATTGAATAACAGTGGCCGTATCCAGTAAGCCGCGCCAGTGGCAGGCGGATTACAGAACTAACCTTGTTACTCGCCGCATCCATTAAGTGCTGGATTGAAAATCGGATAAACAGAGGTACTTGAAAAACCGATGCCAGTGGTTGACTTGGTAAGGAAAAGATCAGGAGCATGCAGATGTTTTGCTTAATGCTTAATTAAGTTTTGTCTAATGCGTGAGAAAACGAGTAATTATTATATATATATATATATATATATATATATATATATATATATATATATATATATATATATATATATATATATATATATATATATATATATATATATATATATATATATATATATATATATATATATATATATATATATATATATATATATATATATAAATAAGTGATAATACTTTAGGGTGTGTACGTGTTCCTTGTAGAGAGTTAGCTGTGAAAGTAGCAGCGCTGAAAGACGAAATTTTTTTTTCACTTTTGTATGGGGAAACTCGTGAAGCTCGGACTCTTGCCCATACAAAAGTGAAAAAAATTTTTCGTCCTTCAGCGCTGCTACTTTCACAGCTAACTCTCTACAAGGAACACGTACACACCCTAAAGTATTATCACTTATTTTTGTTACACCCTGTATAAAGCCTTGACGACCGCCAGCGTTTCCAATTCATATGAATGGTATTTGGGTTCTGCACCTTGAGTTACTTTACTAAAGTAAGCTACAACCCGTTTATTACCACAGAATCATTTTCAGAAAATGTCTTTTTATTCTTGTTTTATCGATAATCGATAAACTGAAAAATATGACTCTTCCTGACATCTATTGGCGAATAATAATACTATTTTGTTAGCAACTAATTGTTTTAACGACCAACAGATGGCGTTATTAAGTAACACGAAGTCAATGAGTGTTTGCTATACCGAGCGAAGCTCGGTCATCCAGGTACTTATCATAATGATAGTACCACATAATATATTATTTCATAACCGAAATATCAAATAAGCAGTACGGTTTGATACAGAGATTTCACTACTTAATGTCTAATTAATACAAATATTACAGATATTGTAGAAATTTACGAGAAAATATAAGCTGCGACATCATAAAGAAATAACTAAAACTGACATTTTATGTATTACATTTTCAGCAGCTGAAATTGCCACGCTGATCCGAAAATCTATTGAACTAGACAGCTTTTTCGTTCAAGTGTTACTAATATATTATTTTATCGTTGATTTTTTTATATTCCAATTCCAATATTTAAATACGTAAGCTTTAGGTCTTCTAAGTTGAATGATTGAATCCATAAAGTAGGATTTGAAAAGAAAAGTCAATACTACCACGTCAGTACAATACCTCGTCACCAACTACTTCAGCTATAGGGGTTTTTATCGAAAACAGTTCAGTGGATTCTTGTTAAATAATAACAATAATAACAATCGTACTTTTGAGTACATGGGATACTCAGCTTTGTAAGTTAAACCTAAAGTGCGCTGTTTTCGGGATTAAAGCGAACGACATCTTTTCTTTCCTCTAAAGCATAGACCTACACGTTGAAATTCATGTAAATACTTGTAATCACTATTCAAATACAAAAACTTTATTGACCATAATAATCTTTGCAAACATTTTAACAAAATAACGGTCCCCCAAAGTCCAAACTATCGTGTTTATAAGATGAAAGTTGATGTGTTCAAACTATAAATAATACATTGTATAATTTTATTTTTATGTATATTATGGAAGTATTTTAATCTCATCTTATTAATAAAATCCATTGTTCCCCAAATAAAATTTAATTAAAGTATGTAACGGCCTCTCGGCACAAGTGGATCGGGCGGATCGCGCATCGGCTATCAATTACGGCCCCAAATTCAATAAGTATTGCCACTCGGGGGTAATTAATGGGGGCTCGGGGCCCCGGCGTAGGCCTCGTACCGAGTGAGTATCGCTGCTTCGTAATTATCGGGGCACCGGACCTCGGGGCCTCAGGGGCATCGCTGGGGCCTCGCGCTGGGGCACTCGTGCCGGTGATTACGTACTTGCTATATCGATGGGCCACCGAGGCACATTTGAGGTTTGTTTTTGGAGATAGTTGTAAACAGCAGTCAAATACACTGTAAGTAATATTATGTATTATATGTATCTTTTTTTCCTGATGCGCAGGGGAAACCCATCATGGGTCCCCCGGGTATGTGAGACTCTTACTCAATAAAACCACCTGCGGTTGCCTTCAGCCGTATACGGAGAGATGTCCTGGATCTGTCTACCACAGGACTCCCTCCATGACCGGCCGGTCTACCTCACAAGGGACCGGACCGGACTAAAGCGTTCCCCTCGGCGCCGGGACTAGCTAAGCCGGGCAGGTACCCATCCTGACCCGGAGCCCCGTGGGGACGGAAGTTATTGGGGGTTTGCATAGCGACGCCTCCGCACTCCCGTCCTACGCCGGCGGAGCGGAACGGAGGATGGGTCATCCTATCTATTCCGTTCCGCGGCCTCTTTCTGTGAAAGGACGGTTTCACAGAAAGAGACCGCCGCCTGCCAGGCCTCATCGCTCTCGAGCATGCAGCGCACCATGCTCGAGAGCGTTCAAGGCAGGCTGGCGTTGGCTCTCTCCTGGCGACCTTACGCACCGAAGCATCCGTGCCCGGTGAGCACCTGTGTAAGACGGAAGGTGAGAGGTTTTTTGGAACTGAGCGCAGAACCTCAGTAGTACATTGACCGTACTGGGCCTGCGCCAGGTCCTCACCCCACCTCCTCAATTGTATATGTACCTACTATATTATATTTTATTACACTATTGTATAACATTATGTAACGTATAAGGAAAATAAAGAAAGAGTTTCTTTATGCATTGCGGAGATACTTGGGCACTATAAAAATGAGTCATGTATGTTTAATGGGCTTTCTTTTGATTGGTGTGGAAGCTTTATAATAATAATAATGATATCTATGGACGCTTCACACCACGTCAGTCTGGCCTCGTGCTAAGTATCTGAAGGACTTGTGTGACTTGTGTGACAACGGAAATATAATTAATACTTTAATACTATACATATTATATTTAAGATTTTTATTATTTGATACACACATTCAAGCTTTATCTTAGATTTTTTTTCTAATTAAAAAATATTAAAAAAATATATAATATACGAGCTTTTGCCCGCGGTTTCGCTCGCGTTAAGAAGTATTATTATATGTTAATAACTTACTTTTAAACTCTAAGAAAACCAAATGTTTAAAATTTACTTTGCCCAATGTTAGGCAAGTTCAAACCAATTTACTATTAAATGATGAGAAAATGAATTTGGTGGACTCCACTGTATTATTAGGCATTACATTAGATAGTAAATTACAGTGGGGTCCTCATATTGCTAATCTTGCAGGTAAGCTCAGTTCTGCAGCATATGCAGTCAGAAAAATTAGGGAAATTTCTGATGAAGACACGGCAAGACTAGTTTATTTTAGTTATTTTCACAGTAGAATGTCTTATGGTATCCTTTTATGGGGAAACGCTGCCGACATCAATACAATTTTTGTGCTGCAGAAGCGAGCTATACGCTCAATTTATAAAATGTCAGCTTTTGAATCTCTGAGAGAAAAGTTTAAAGAAATTGGTATTCTAACTGTTGCTTCTCAATACATTTTGGATAATGTATTGTATGTTAGAAAGAATTTAACTAAATTTAAAACTAAAAGTGATAGTCACGGTAGAAACACTAGAAATAGGCACAAGCTGGAAATACCAGTGATCAGACTTAGCAAAATAAGTAAATCTTTTAAAGGTCAATGTATACGCCTTTACAATAAAATCCCGGAAAACGTTCAAAATCTATCAATTAATAAATTTAAAAAAGTAATTAAAGAACGTTTGTGTGCCAAAGCCTACTATACGGTCAAAGATTTCCTAAACGATAGCACATCTTGGGAGTAGGATGGCTGCTTGCAAGGCTGCTTCTACATTTATTATATGTGACTTACAATTGTGTATTCATATTGTATAGATTAAGTTATTTACATTGTAAATTTTATTTTTTTAAAAGACAAATTTTCCACTTTTTTACTAAAAAGTGGCCCCGTGCGAGTTTCTTACGCCGGTTCTTCTCGCCGGGTTAGTTCCCGAACCGGTGGTAGGCAACATGTAGTTCAACATTCTGAAAATATTTGATTCAAATTTATTCAGAAATAAAACAATTTTTATTTTATTTTTATTTTATTTTTATACAAACTTTCATCCCCTATTTTAACCCCTTGGAGGTAGAATTGATCAAAATCCTTTCTTAGTGGATGCGTCGATGATGACACGTCATATCATCTACCTACATGCCAAATTTCAGCCCGATCGGTCCAGATGGTTTGGGCTGTGCGTTGATAGATCACCATGTCAGTTAGTCACCTTTAAGTTTTATATAATATATAGATTGTATTGAAATGAATCTCTAGCTCCACATTGGTTCCAATAACTTACAATATAACTTTTCAATTTTAATTATTATAGATCTACAATCTACATCCTTAAGAAGTTATTTGTTAATCAATGTTGGCTTTGCTACTGTAATATAGCCCAAACTACAAAATAACAAGCAATTTTGTTTTAATTAGCACTTTCAACGAAGCGATTAAGACCTTTTTACCAATTAAAGGGTTGGTAGTAAATATTGAAGTCATAATTACACCAAACCATAACAATTAAACCAGGGGAACAGAAATATACGCCAGTGTTGCCAACCCTTAAAATTGTTTTTTCCTTAAATCTAGTACAAATATTAATATTGGAAAAAATACCGTATAAATAATATTAAAATATGAATAACTTCATTATAAATAAAACATTAATTACATAATATTTTATGTTCAGAGACATAAGCAAACTATGAACATTAAAGCTTCGGCCAAACCTACGCGACCAAAGCGACTGCGAAGCGGGAGCGTCTGCAACGCAGGACGTTCGCGTCGGCAGAGCGTGAATAATCTACGGTTTCGCGCCGTAGTAGCGCAGGTGTACATACCAGTTTCGCGTTGCAGACGCTCCCGTCCCGCGTCCAGCGTTACTATCGTTTGGCCGAAGCCTAAAGCTTCTATTAGTTTCAATACTTCCTTTTTTGTCATATTTTATAAAGATTGGGCTATATTATGTAGCGGGCGTTAACTTCTTATTAACCTACTACCTTGAATATACAATTATCCAAAAACAACAGAATAAAAGATGACAAAAGGTGAAATGTAACACGCCAAGAAATCGTATCCATACCCCTAAAAGGGGTTAAAACCTCGGGGCTGGTAACACCGCGGTCTTAGTAGAAAGTGGTAGGAAGTGGGCAGTAAAAATTGATCACCGCCTAATGGCCGGGGCGAATTAACAATTAGGTTCTCGAGGATTTAACGACGAGTCATTACTGCTAATGACACGAGTATCCAATCTGCTTTGCGGATATTTAGGGCCAGTCACAGGGAGTAGCTCTTGACTCGGAGGTCGTGGGTTCGATTCCCGCGTTGGAAACATGTTATTTCTAAGTTTGGTTAGGACAATGCAGGCTGATCACCTGATTGTCTGATCTCGCCGGTCGTGTCGGTCTTCCGTCCCACTGGGTTAAGAGAGTAAAGGAATAGAGAGTGCTCTTGTGTACTGCGCACACACTTGGGCACTATAAAATTACTCCTGCGTAGCTGGCCTGGTTTCAATGCAACCGGCCACCGTCACCGAAACCGGTGTGGGAGCTATTATATTATTATTTAAGGCATTCAAAATTATAATTTACTAGCTGATGCCCACAACTCCATTGTGCCTAAAATCATTTATTTTATCGTGCGTTAACCGTTATACGTGGAAGAGTCATGCTTCGGCACAAATGGGCCGGCTCGACCGGAGAAATACCACGTTCTCACAGAAAACCAGCATGAAACAGCGCTTGCGTTGTGTTTCGCCGAGTGAGTGAGTTTACCGGAGGCTCAATTCCTTTCCCTATCCTCCCCTATTCCCTTCCCTTCCCATCCCTACCCTCCCCTATTACCCTATTGCCTCTTAAAAGGCCGGCAACGCACCTGCAGCTCTTCTGATGCTGCGAGTGTCCATGGGCGACGGAAGTTGCTTTCCATCAGGTGACCCGTTTGCTCGTTTGCCCCCTTCTTTCATAAAAAAAAAGATTATTCCGGAATCAATCGTGTGTCATTTCCCGGGACTCAAAGTGTCTCTATACTGACGCGACTTGGGCGTGAAAAGGTTACTGACAGACAGACATACTAATAAAAGAATGGGAATTACTTTGATGTGTATTAAATATGTGTATCATTATATAATAAAAATCTTAAATATGTATAAGTACTTAGTATAACATTTTTAATGCTTCAACTCTCAAGCGGCCATATGCGGCCGGCCGTTTTTCTGAGATCGAAAGATTAAATATATTTCCGTTGACTGGTACCCGTTACACAAGTCCTTCAGGTACTTAGCACGGGGCCAGACTGACGTGGTGTGAAGCGTCCATAGACATTACTAACTATTATAATTTTCAAAAATTGTGCTTACTATTAATCGAAGTTTTGATTTGGACCTACTGAGTACTTAACACTGATCAACGCTTTGATACTTAGGCCGGTATAAATAGTCAGTACTCAAGATGCATCTCGGTCTCAAGACACGATTCAGGCTCTGTGATTGGTTGGCTGTCAAAATTTGGACCAATCACAGAGCCGAACCGCGTCTTCAGACCGGGTCGCATCTTAAGTACTGACTATTTATACCGGCCTTAAACTATCTATACTACTTTTTTATACTTTTACTATATACTTTTTAGACCCCGATTCCAAATTTGACCATCTTTTATATTAATTCAATAAAAGAAACAAAGTTAAAAGAAATGAGATAGTGGGCTGGAACTGAACTACTTATTCGTAGTTTACCGAAAGTCAACATTATTTTTGCTTTTATAATAACAATCAAATTAATAGATTTAAATTGATATATCTATAACGTTACGTGTACATTGTCTAAATACTATTTATCGTTCCTGCTAAGTCTACAGATCAAACAGTAGCAAACAGACATTTGTGAAATTAAAAAGTAAATTGAAAACGTGCTGAAACATTTGCTGGTATATTGTTTTGCAATAAATTAATATATATTCCTTTTCATTAAAATCTCAATGTGAATAACACGGAATATGGACTATATAAGTATCTAAACACACTAGGCCGAAAATACGCGGCCGAAGTTCGGCATGATTACGCCTGCAATGTACGTTTAATTACCGATGACACGCTATGCCGAAATTACGTCGCGTTATATTGTATGCGTAGCGCATTGCTGACGTAATTATGCTGAACTTCGGCCGCGTATTTTCGGCCTAGTATGTTTAGACACTTAGGGTCAGCTCAGACTGCAACGTGTTGCGTAGATGCCACAATAGACAGAACGAACCAGTAGGCCGACTTCAATCGGCCTGGGTATCGCTGTAAGCATACTACGAATGGGCTGAGCTGTCAATTCCATATAATATAATTAAGAAATCTATCTAATTATCAAAGTATCTAATCTAGGCGTCACGTTTCAGTCTGAGCTGACCCTAACGATTCCAATTTTAACGTAACCGCGCAAAAACGTATAATTTATTCGAGTTTGCCTTTTACTATTAATCTACGTAAATTGATATTATTTAAAATAGCTTTTTGAACGTGTTTATCGCTGTATATACTCTGACATGCTTATAAAATGCAACATAATTCTGTCCAATTCTTAGATTACAGTACAACACGTGTCCATTTTACTGCTCATGTATAAATTAGTTTTGAGCTACCCTGTGCTCAACGACTGAGCCACAGGGGTCGTCGAATCGGTTTTCATTTAGCGTCAGTCGTCGTATTTTATGAGTGAGCGCGTACGTGCCGCGTCGTAGCACGTCTACGTGTTCCCGTAGCACCGCTACGTACGGCGTAGCACTGCTACGACCGTAACTTATTTTGAGACGCTTATAATTATTGAGAAATTGGTTACCTACCACTTACCGTCTGTCTCATATTATTCTACCTATATAACATCTTATAATGCTAAGTACTCACATGCGGTTTTGCTCGAAAGTTTTACTCCAAATCGAGTAATAATTACGGTGTGGACTGGACTGCAAAACTCATCGAGCCAGCTGGAAGGCTCGCATCGAGCCTGCTTGATGGAATTAAATACATCGATTATGGATTTAGAGTAAAACTATCGAGCAATGCTGAATGTGCGGACGAAATCCCGAGCCGCGGGTTTTGCTCGACGTTATTGCTCGATCGAGCAAAACCGTATGGGAGTACTTAGCATAATATTATGTTTTATAATCCATACTATCGAAAGCGTAAAAGTTTAGTTAGAGCAGTAAAAAAAATAATTTTGATTAAACGACAGTCTTAATTTGTGGACCAAAATGAGTTTACACGGCCAAAACCACCCATTTTTTAAATTGACCTACTTTACACACATTCGTTCAGTGGTTTCCGTGAAATACTAAAGAAATTCAGAAATTGTTACATTTCGTTGGTTCAATATCTGCATCGATTTTCCCGCATCTGCTGTGCCCGGTAACCCGCAAATGCACCTGCGCCGGGAATTCCCCAATACATAATCCATGCATCTCTGACAGTCCCAAACAAAAGTTAATTTCATACGGTACAGACGCGCGGAGAAGTCAAAGAGAAACGAAATTCTAGTCTCTTTGCGAGTTTAGCGGACCGTGTACAGTCGTGATGAAAATGTTTGCACAACATTTTTAGTATTTAGAATATTTGCAATTCTTTATGTAAATAGCAGAATTGCCTTTTAGAACGCATGTCGAAGAGCTGTTTAATAGGAGTGTACAACCGAATGGGCGATGTTAAGTAGGCCTTTAAATCCGTTATGGATGATTTATACGGTATTTTTCAGAGCAAAGTTACCACTCCTCAAATACTGCAGTGCCTGGGACAAGATTTTTAAATGTCCGTATGGTTGCCCAAGCACATACGGCATTCTCGCATCATAGACGGCCTAGTCCAGAGGAAAGAATTAGTCAATACGTCTGGGACCAACTATGTGCAGCTTTCCTCAGGATGTTTTCCTTCACCGTACGAGCGTCCGTATTATGTACTTGAGATCAGAAAATGCCTCATAGGTACACGCTTCCACCCGGGTTCGAACCTGCACCCTCTAAGAGTGCGAACCAAATGTCTACCCATTAGGCCACGGATGCTCAAGGCAATGCAAAGGCAACATAAAATCCTCACCAATATCCATACTTAACATTATAAATAAGCGAAAGTGCGCCTGTCAGTTACCTCTTCACGCCCAAACCGCTGAACCGATTTTACCGAAATTTGGTATGGATATACTTTGAGTCCCGAGAAAGGACATAGGATACTTTTTATCGCAGAAAAAATTAACGGCTTCCGCACCTTAAACGAAATCTGTCGCAACGGAGATGCGGGCGTCATTTAATTGTATTAAAATTGTACTGTTACAGAGAATACCAATATCACTAAATCTTAGGCGAAAGTTTCTGATGTGTTTGTTACTTTAATTGTTGAGCAATATTAGCATGGTATTAGTTTAGGATCTGGATCAACGCATAGGCTACAAACGTCCTGAAAACAGTATTTCCGTAGACCATTGTAGTAACTAGGGTTTGAAAGTTAATATTGTTAGAAGCTACGAATAATAAAAACTAAGGAAAAGTAACTCCGTCAAAAAACATGCTCCACAATACTTGTCAAAAAAGTGTACATTAGGTACACATTTCAATACTTTTGCAATATTTAGGTGCCTTGAGCGGAACTAGGCTGACGTTACATGACAGATCAAAAGGAACCAAATTTAAAACGGTAATAGTATGGGAGTTACGATTCCTTAGTTTTTATTATTCGTTGGTTAGAAGAGAATAGTACATATTTTGTAATTTTCATTTTGTTACAGTATGATACTTTTTTATTTTGAATACCTCGATCGCGGGACAGAATAGATTGACGCAGACACAATCGATTTTCAATTATTATGCGGCAGCCGGGTGCCGCTTGGGGATTGATGGGTTAAAGCCATTTCGCAGACCATACAAACAACCGATACCACGAAAAGGAAATCGATTTATTTTGCAAGCGAAGGTTTTGTCGAGGGACCAAGATAAGACACATGAGCATAAAACGAAATTCAAAGGATGAGTTTCCATCATCGGCGTTTTACGGCGGGACAACCTCTACTGTTTGATGTCGCGAAAATTAAATGAAACTTTTATTGAGAAGTCGTAACAGTTGACAGAAGACGTGATATATTTTACAAGATAATTCAGTTAAACTTGGTATTGCATGGTAAAATTAATTTATTTGTTAATATCGTAGACGCTTCAACTTAAGCTTTAGAAAGTCATCATCTAATAATTGCATAGTTATGAAATAATTTTCTGGGCATCTGAAAAACATATTTAATCTTATGCTGAAATTAAAAAAGATATATTATTTGAAACATTAAAACACTAGACATCAAGTTATTTCTACTAACTTTTCAATTACGCATGTTTATTAATATTTGAAGATCATTGTAGCTGAGAAATTTAATTTTAAAGCTAAGAATTCACTTAAAATTTCATATCTTGTTTCAAAAACTTCATAGAAACTTTTAAAATATAATAATGTATACCAGTTTAGTTGGCGAGTGTACCCGTCGCGAAGGCGAATCGAATTCGATCTAGCATCGCGATCGGTAGCAATATAAAATGTACTCTCTTGCCACTGACGTTAGACGAGCTCGCAGTAACTAGCTATTGCCCATTTCAATAATTCTACAAAGGATGTTTTAAGCTGAACGTTGAATTGCAGTTCTCTTATTCTCATCCAATATCTATGCTATTATTATTATTATTTTCGTCCATGGACGCTCCACACCACGTCATTCTGGCCTCGCGGTAAGTACCAGATGGACTTGTGTTACGGGTACCAGACAACGGAAATATATATTTTAATACTTTTATGCTATACATATATTTAAGATTTTTATTATATGATACACATATATTTTAACACACATCCATGACCCAGGAACTTTGAAAACCTTTTGTTCCGTCGGCGGGATTCGGACCCGCGACCCCCGGCTTGAGCTACCAACAGCCCACCAACTGAGCCACAGAAGTCGTCGTTATTATGAATACAAAAGTATGTCTGTTTGTCTTTTTGACTATTCATCAAACATAAACGTGTTTTGCGTTTTAAATGTTTTATTCACACTCAAATCAGTTTACGGCTTAAGGCTTAGATAGTATCAAAATATCTTAGATATATAATATCTTCTTTATTATAAAAATATATATTTTAATTTTGTTAGTCTCGCTAAAACTCGAGAGCGACTGAAGCGATTTGGTTAATTGTCTCAAAATATTTGTATAAATGCCAGGAAAGGTTAGTAAAGAACGAAGTGAGTGACACAAAGCTTACTAGGACATCTAGATTATCAGGGCGAGCGAAGCGAGCTATTTATATCCCACAACCTGAGCACTTTTGTGGTACATTTTACGGAAAAACTATCACGTCTATTGATTTTTGCTTCCACATAGTAATTTTATTTATATGGAGATGTGTTATCATGGGTCAGTGGGTTTGGTTACTATTAAAATATATAAAAAACTGTCTTAAAGACTATTACGACGCAGAAAAACGACGCGAGCCCTCACAAAGCTCTTACCCCAGCTTTTAGCCGGGCTTTAATTGGGCTTTTCATCTGGCTAGAACAAAAAAATGTATATAACTTATTACACAACGTAAAAGGTAGCAAGTATATTATTATAAGGTTGGCGCTACTGTCCGCACTCCGCAAGTATCATGCTGGCGCAAGAATGTTTGTCACGAACTCTTTCGTTGAATTCTTTGAAATAAACTTTCTCGTGTGGGGAACTGTAAAATGTTTTCGTTCTCAAATTGTTGGATTCATCCTGATTTTATCTCGGACTTTTAGCAGATTTCATTTGTAACTTCTACTGTAAAACCGGTTTCAAGAAACCGTTTTATTAGATGCCTTTAAACGTTTTATGCTATGAGATGTTGACAGTTTAGGACGTCGTTATTTTGCCAACGACTCAATCTAATTGTACCATCGAGGAAATTGATTCCTAGGCAATTGACAGACCAACGTCATTTGGTCGGATCATGTCAATTGAATGTTAATTGTGATCTGTCGGCTTGACGTAACGCCACCAAACTACGTCGCGTAGGCCCCCCATCTGCCTAGGAATCAACTTCTCTGATAGTACTATTTCAATACAACGCGTTGACCCTGTACTTCCTTATTCAATCCAGTCCATTTTCTATTGAAATTAAAATGGTGAGTACCATATTTAGTTGATTACATGTTGTTGTCACAATAAAAGTTCATTTAAAGGTCAAATATACCTACGCATAATTTTGCGCATTTGTTTGACGCATAACGTTTTGACGTGGGCATCTGCACCGGAAAAATTAATAATACCGTATTGTATTTCAATAAGAGTAGGATATAAAAGTCTAATCAGCAGTTCATCAATCAATTTTAACAGGCGTTTGGCACTTGAGGCTGTGAGCAATTATTATCAAAGTAACATTTCAGCGATTGTCGACCTTGTCGCTCGCATGACCCCCGACATTCAAATAATTTTCATTTTACGAGAGCACGAGCACGGGACCGAATTTCAAACAATGGAATTATTTAAGGCTATTAAACATTAAGATCGAATGATTTCAATAAAGGGCGGCTAGGGCGGACGGGGCGCAGGGCGGAATGTGGGTAATTTGCGACCAGCATTACCTCGATTGGTTATTTTTTGATAAAAACCTTTTTGTGAATCTGATTTGTCTGATCGAAATACATTTTGATGGTAAAAGATTTTGTCTGATGGAACAATTCCCATTTCAGGCAATAATGGTGTCATGATTTTGTCAGGTGATAGTTTTATGTTTGGGTTTTCTTATTGGTCTGAATTTACTACAATGCGAAGTAGTCACGCGGTGACGTCAGGGCTTAAGCTTTATCTTAAGACTGAAACTAAAAAGGGTATACCTTGTTTGCAGTGTTTGCTTTTAAACTTAACAAAAATATGTTTAAACTATTTCTACCAAAAGCTGCATAAACACGTTTTTAATGGTTCCAATCTAACAAGTAACTATCTGGTAAGTTTTCAAACGTATTGAATTCACGAGTATCAAACAATAAAAGTTGCCAGTAACGAATAAATATAAAATTGTACGAGTGGTCTCGAAGGTTGTACAGCCAAGAGCTGCTGCCGCGGGAATATCAAATGTTGCCACATCGAAAACTTCCTTTACCCGTAAGAGATAACATGCGAGGTGCTTACTGTGACCATGATTAAAAATATATATATTTGCCTAAAATTTTGAGATAACGTTTTAAAGTTGCCGATAGATGTCGGTTAAACAGACATAAATCGTGATATTATATCAATCTAATTTGTTAACCTATTTACATTAACCGCATTAAGACATCTAATAATAATTGTCTTAACGTCCGAATAAATCTTTATAGCCCATTATATAATTGACATAATATAATAATAATTATTGTAGCTATTAGTAAAATAAAATGACTAAGCGTTTTGCACCTAACTCGCTCGCTGATAATTCACGCGTTTTTGAATTCGCTGAATATAACGCATAGCTCAAATATACTTTGTAATAACTAGAGTAACGAATGTTGGTTAAATTCAGACCATTAAATATACATAGTTTCATTTTAACCCCCGATGAAAACACGTCAAACTTATAACACCCCTCGATTAATATGTTTCACGTATAATTGTGTGACCGTGGTTTTGTATTTTATTTTTATTTATTTTTTCTTTATTCAAGATACTGTAGCAAAGTTGTGGACCGATTTTGATCTAATATTTTGTAATTTGTAAATAAATGATCACGACTTGAATTGAAATGACATAATAGTCATTTCCTCAATCACAAAACCTTAATATTATGTTACATATTAAGATTTTGTGACTTCGCTTTATAACTTTTCTCCTAAATTAAAGAAAACCGTGTTTGTTAAGATTTTCCACTGACTTGGTCACTCTACTGCAACTATTACATATTTGAAGTGAGTCGGACTCGGTACTGCACAAGTGCCTGACAAATTGAGAACCTTTTACATGCACGTCAAAACTTCCACTATTGAGCTGCAGTATTAATATTAGTGAATTGTCAACTAACAACCTTGTTTTGTAACATTTTGAAAATAAACTTTGTGAGATATATAGAAACTTTGTTGTTATAATGTTACAAATCTCGTGAGCTTAAGTATGCCGTTTCGTCAAGTGAGAAAAGGTGAAAACTGATACTAACTAAAATTTATATGTTACGATTTCCATAACATAATTGCAGTGTTTATTACTGAATATTAAGACCTTGATAAGCAAACACGTGAGTTACAAGTTACAACTAATATGTAAAACGATATTCAGACAACCCCAGCCGCCACAAACCAGAGCGCAGCGACTGAAGCTGCTTCATACTAGTACAAACCGGTTCATACTGCTTCATACCGGATCACACAAGTTCATACCGGTTCAAACTATCGCATTCACAGGAGACCGAGGCCTCAGGTTATAGCTCTGTACTTCGACGTAAATTACGAAATTGCTCTGAGCCTATTTTGGATCCTAATTCCTACATTCCGGCATCATCATTATCACCTTAACTCTCCAATAGAGTACTCGTTTCTCCGTAAATTACGGAGATTTTCGGCACCACCAGTCAACCAAGTTTTGTTGATTACAGAACCCTAAAATGGAACCCTAACGAGCATATTTTTTGTATATTGATAGGTTAATAGTTGTATAATTTAAGAGTAACATTGTCCTACAAATAGAACAATCCATATTTTTATAGGACCATCAAATCGTTTCTATTTCTGTTAGCTACCACTTTCGAGAATTTCCTTGATAAGATAAGTTGAAATTAGCTTTATAGTAATCAAAAAACATTGTTCTAGGGAACCTGTACTATATAAATAAATAAATAAATAAAAACATCTTTATTAAACATACAATATGATGTTTAATCGTAATAAGACTCTCCCAGATATATTGAAGTCTGTACAGTTATGCTCATATTCATGAACGTTGTTATCTAACTCGTGAATGTAGACTTTGTTTATGCTACTGTTATTGTTATTTTATTACATCGTTAAAGTTTTAACAATATGCTGTAAAATGTATACAGTTTTTGATTTATGTTAAGCAATAATAACCATTGATAACATTTTATTTAATAAAATGCATTGAAATTACAATCAATAAAATACTAACCAATAAATAACAAAAAGCATAGTTGCTCAAACGTGGTAAAATAATATCCTGAATAGTCCTAACCACGAAGTTGTTAACCAATTTTGACATTTTAAATATGAAGTTATCCATTATCCATCCATCCGTCCATCCATCCATTCATCCATCCATATATTATAAATGCGAAAGTGTATCTGTCTGTCTGTCTGTAGATAGGTTACCTCTACACGCCCAAACCGCTGAACCGATTTTGTTGAAATTCGGTAAGTATGGAGATACTTTGAGTCTCGGGAAATGACATAATATAATAATAATAGATAGTTTTTATCCCGGAAAAATGTACGGTCCCGCTCGATAAACGAATTTCGGCGCAACGGAGTTGCGGGCATTATATAGTTTAATAATTATTTTAACGCGAACGTCTAATAACACTATCTATTAACTCGTCTCCTTAAATAATAGTTTTAGATTGACTTTAATTTCCATTTTAAAAAACCTGCGGCATAATTTATTAAATATTACCAACTACGCTAAAGCCAATCACTGAAAACTTGAGGGCACTTAAAAATGTAATAAAAGCGAGTATTTACAGCTTCGGTTTATTTCGGAACTCCTCGTAACTCCCCGTAAAGCCGTCGAATCCGGCTCAATAATCATAAAACAAAAGAAATAGCCTCTTGTGAGTGTAATTGTTATTATATCGATTCGCGTCGCAACCTTGGCCTAAGTTTGTAAAACATACTGGTGCCACAATAAAACGGTATATACAGTAGTGTAACTTAGAAGTATTTTGTTACCCTGAATCTACTAATTTGATACACGTTCGTTCCTTCCTTGTTTAATCTAATTCGTTCCTTATCACATAAGATAAATGAAGTTTTTATGAAAACTTTTAAGGCATATGAGATTACTTTATTTGACAGGAAACAAACTGCATCAATTATCAAATAAAGAAAAGTAAATTCGTGAAACACCAAACGCAAATTTTACACGAGCTACATGACATAACATTGCATTGTTTACTTTGCATATTTACCTGAGATCACGCTTATTGTATACGGGCGCCCGCTTTGAGTCTACTGTATACTAATATTATTTGTACTGTAGCTAAATATACCATGCTGCTTGTGAAAATCTTGTTGGTAAAGATTGTGAAGAAATCATTTTACCCTGCATATGGGTCTTATTTCTGAGTAGTACACAATTTGTTAAATACTCATGAACTATAAAGCCTTGGACGAGAATCCCTCTCAAAATGTAAAGCAGCAAGTACTAATAAATAAAACAATATCGTTCGGGGGTCGTTTTACTCGCAAAGAGTAGGAAGCGTTCTATATGCAGATCCCGCTGTATAAATGTTAAAGCCGACGACTTGTAACTATAATATTATGTTTGGTGCTAGAGAAAAGCTTCAACCCTGTTGGTCTCCTGGTATATTGGGAAACATTTTGGTATTAATTGTGTAATAAAACAGGAAGTTTAGTCAAGCTGTATTCGATTTTAAAAATAGAAGAAGACATTTTTTTATACCTTATTTAAACAATATAAATAAGGGATTTGAAATAATAATAGTAAATAATAGATTTTTTGTGTATTGATAGGTCAATAGTTGTTTAATTTAAGAGTAACATTGTCCTACAAATAGAACAATCCATATTTTAGGACCATCAAGTCAAAGTATGAAATCCTTTTTCCTATTTTGTTACCACTTTTAAGATTTTTCGCAGATAAAAATGTTGTTCGTCTTATTAAAATGAAGCTAGGTACTCACAAATATTAGCTTGATATTAATTTTAAAAAATGTTCTAGGGCTCCCATACTATAAGTTCATGGAGAATTTCACTTCCCACATAATTATAATTTATATTTTGTGATATCTAACTTCGTCGTCGAAGTATCCAATACAATTTGTCCCAGTTTCACCTGCATAGTTTCATTGCCATTCTATAGGAAAAAAAAAAAACAAAAAAGTATTTTTTGTCTTTTAGGTGGGGCCGTGACAAAAGTTACTTCGAGAAAGCAAACATAGACCTCTAAAGGGATAAAAATAATAATAAGTTACAGCGGGAAGGTAAACAACTTTAGGGGCGCAGGGCGCTGGGCTGAGCCGACAGCGGACGTATACTAAGTTGACATCTCCTATATTATATACAGGGAAATTATATTATAATAAATGCCTCCAATACCAGTTTCGGTCACTACAGCCAGTTTCATTGAGAGGTCAGCAGTTATGTAAGAATATTTTTGTGCTAAAATGTGCGCGCAGTACACAGGAGCACATAATATTACTAAATAATTACTACGTAAACTGCAGGAGTTCGTATAGTAGGAGGCTATAGAGATGAGGCGCTAGACCAAAATTTCGTTATTTGTGTCAGATAATAATTGGACGATCAGCCCATCGTTCTAACCACATTTAAAAGAGACATTTTTGCTTTTCTTCAAATAACTAGTTAATATTATTTGTTTCTTGAAACTTTTTTCTTTCTGTCTCATATAATATTAACAAACTATGTAATACCAATATTTATTTTTAGACAATTTCATCCAAATTGCTCCTTATCGAAGTAATAAAGCTCAAAATATAGTTCTCATTGCATTTCGAATTATATATTAGTGTACCAAAAATAGCTTAAGTATAACTACTCATAAGTCTTATTAACTTAAAGCCCAATATGTTGGGTTTCTTCACTCCTATAATGAGGCTACAACAATAATTACAATTCCCTGGCTTACCTGAATTTCGTCTTGGGGGAACCTCCGACCAATTTATGTGGTCCTGGTATTTTGCCTCATTTTCTCGACCATTTTCTATTTTCCGGGAAATCTAATAAGATCTTAATAAGAACAGATGAATAAGAAAGAAATTATTGCGGTGTCACAATTTACTAAGACGTAGAAAATTATTAGAATTTTTGATTTTTAAATAAAAGTTTGAAATATATTCTACTTTATTAAGTAATAGCTGGTTTTGAAATAAGTTATATATATAATTAAAATTTTGTTAGTAGCAAATTAATAGGTTTCATTTTTATTTGTTTTTTCCTAGAACAAACCTTCTAGGAAAAAAAAAATAAAAAGATTTACAAACTTTATGTAGACTGGCAATATTTTTTTGTTAAAAAAAAACAGATCAAGATCGGGAAAGCCCTAATACGTTCAGAACGTGCTTGGCGATGTTGGCGATAGGCTGATGATGATAATGGATAATCATACCAGACAATATAATAATATAACACCTGTACACGATGTATAATAAATGTCATATTATGTGTATATCATGTAACATCAACATAACACGCGTGACGTCATTAGCAGTGTCATGGTTGTACATGATAATATTATGTCCTCGTTACGAGCCCTTTAGCGACATCGAATACATATTATGTTATCGAATCATACTGATCAGTTTCAGTAGTCGCCAAAATCTTGAGGTGGTACAACTAGCACCACATCGCGCTATCGTAATTTTTTACGTGCGTCTGTATGTAACATATTTACGATACCTGCAATGAATCACGTGGGCTTCGGCCTGACCGAGTTTAAAACCTCACTCGTTCGTAAGATCTTCCTGGGACACCACGCATACTCCCACAATTAATTATTTTCTGTATTTTCCATGGTCAAATCAGATTTCAGTGTTCATAGTAATTTGACCGACCTTTATGCTGACTCTGCACTCTAACCCTAAGCTATAAGAACTCATGCACCATTTGGGAACAAGACCAAGCATTTGTGTCCATCCGACAGAGACAGATGGACCGTAATTACAGAGGAAGTAGGAAGAAATTAAATAAAACCTACCATGTATCATTCCCCTCCGCCTGTGACCGACTGCGATCTGTAGTTACTTACTTCAAAATACTGCTAGAATTTACTTGATGCTTTCCGCAACTTTGTTGGGTTGGGACTAAATCTTTTATTGCGCAGCAACCGTGTATTTTCGGGGATAAAATAGTCTTGTCCCGGTCCAAAATATTTTTGGCATTTTAAATATTTGTATGCATACGCCATATTATTAAAAAGCCATAACAGAAAGGGTTTCTATTTAAATTACAGAATTTTAATAATGAAGTTCTGGAAAAGGACATATTAATATAGCTTTCGACGTAGAAAAATAGTATGCGCTTTCCGCACGTTAGCCCGATTACAAGCGGGCAGCATCCGGTAATCACTTTCTTTTAATAACTCAATTTAAGATCTTATTCATTATTCCTTATCTATTGATACCGCAAATAAAAAAGTATAAATTCCAAATTTTAAACGCGCGTCGCGCGCTTTCAGCGAATCAAGTTCAGTGTGTGTCAGACGGCGCGGGGAGCGGTCGTGCGCTGCGCGAGTGTTGTGAAGTGCATGATGTGGTGATAAGCATGGTGCTGTTGATATTCCTCGTCGTTTTCTTTGGTGAGTTTGTGTGTGGCTTTCGTGAGATGATAGTTAAGCGACGGTTATATACGAGGTTTCAGCGAAAATGTATGTTAATGAAAGTTTTTATTTTCGGTATTAATTTAATTTACTTATATTTAATTGTGGGTATAAAAAAACTTATAGGTATGGTACAGTAGGAAAAAAATGTGTCCTGTTACAAAACTAATTTATTCATTAGGAAAGTCTGTAAGTAAAATAAAGCATTGATTAATTTAAATAAATTAATATAACTAGTTAAAGCTTTGTTAATTAGCAATTTGTAATCATGGGATACATGAGATAATACTAGTACTAGTATTTATAATAATAAAAAGATAATCGTTATCTTTATTTATAAATTATTATTTTCTAAATCATAATAATCCAAGATTTATATTTATTAGGAATACAACTTAATAAACTTAAGTAATTGAGATCCAGTAACGTTTTGGATACAGCCATAATAAATTACCTATTTGCAGCGAGTCATCAGTGCAAATGTCAAAATCACTTATATCCTCAGAACAGGAAAATAAGTTATATCAATTTGTATTTAACTAATAGGCCAGCCTCGAAAAAGATGGCGCGATGAGCTAGAAAAATACGGGCCCAGGTTGGCCTACGGCTGCGTTGGTTCAAGAGAATTGGAAGATCTTGGGGGAGGCCTTTGCCCAGCAGTGGACAGCGCAGGCTCTTAAAATAAATAGTAATAATAATAAAATAAATTTGTTTCTTTCTTTGTAATGTATAGGTTGTAAACTACTGGACTGATTGTGTTAAAATTTGGAAAATATTAGAAGTAGACCACTTAAAAGAAACATTTAAAATTATTTTTTCGCATAAATGTACAGTTCTAGCGGATTACATCGGCGATATATGTAAATTTAGGTATCGTTTTGATATTTGTATATGAATATTTAAATATCCTTTAATATCTACCTTGGCTTTAAACTAACTCTAATATTTAATAATGTTAGCCGTAGTTTCTCGTCTGAAGACTGTCACATCCAACTTTATTAATATCACAAAGTTAGCTAATGATAATGCATATAAATGGCACACTGTGACACTACACCTCGGGAGTAAGTTTTTAACGTTAATATATTCAACTTTTTTACGACTTACGAGCTTTTTACAGAGATAAAAGTTAACGCTTTTACGACCTGTCAAAAGAGTCTGCGCCTTAGTTGCCTTAAAATAAATGTTTGTACAAGCTTGTGTCTGTTACTTCATTCACTGAATGCCTAAAGAGGGAAAAAGTTGTGATTTTTAGTCGCTGACAAAAAATAACAGGGATGTTATGTTTGGTGTGCCTATACGTGGCAATTCGCATCGTACTTACGGATTAAGGCTGCGTTTACATTAGAGATGTGTTGCGAGGAATGTGTTTTTAAGATCCAATAGAATCACTGCCCTGAGTGAGGTCACGACTCACGTCAATGAAGCGATTCTATTGGTTCTCAAAAACACATTCCTCGCAACACATCTCTGGTAGAAACGCAGCTTGCCCCAATTTCACCAACGACTGTTAAAGTTAACGCCGAAATTAGTATGACGTTACCTCTTTCGATTTTCATATGAATGAAAGAGAAGACATTACATTTTAACAAGCTGTTAACACTAACAGACGTTGGTGAAATTGGGGCAGGCTAGTAAAAACTAACGTCGCCTTATTTGGAAATGTTACTTGAACGGCAGCTGTTTTACTCTAACTATTTTTATACAAATTTCTGCTACTGACATCCTAGCACCATTTTGCATGTGGCATGTGGACAACATAGAAACATACTCTAGCTACGTTTATGTGACACCTGCTTCGAATCTATGCCCGAGCCCTCCAATACACTCTCATCGATGCCCCAAAACATCCTTGTCCTATAATATTATTATTATGTCTCAAGCGAATTAACCGATTTTAATGGGTACACTTTTTTAGACAATAACATTATTTTGATCAAAGGGTTCTTACCTGTGGTGCAATGTATCATAATAAGCTACTGATAAAAGAAAGGTGCCAAATTATATAGAAAAAATAAGATAATCGATTGTTGATACCTTTAAAGCTCGTATAATAATTTGAATGAAAACAATACATGAATTTGAAATTCTCGAAGTTTTTGCAGAAAAAGGCTCCCCTATGCTTCTTAAAAAAAATCCTTAGCCTGTATTATGAGTATCTACGAAATGTGAGATAATATAAGCCGATAGTGATTAAATTATAGGACCACCACGTCTCGTTAAAATTGTAGGCAAGTCTGGCGTAACTTGTATAACATAATTATAAAGTTTATGTGCGATGAATATACTCGTAAAAGTGTACCCGAGGGTGATTTTGACTTCTAAACTATAAGTTATAGCTTCGTTAACTACCACCCATAACTAGATATTAAATTCTTTTTAGTCTAGACTCGAGTCTAGTCTTTTATGTCTATACTTTGCGCAATAATAATTACGAAGACAGTACAATATAATTATTATGATGCTATTAAAATATTGTGAATATTTTAAAAGCATTCTGCTCAATTTTCAACCGAGAATAAGCTAACAAAAACCGGCCAAGTGCGAGTCGGACTCGCGCACCGAGGGTTCCGACAGCTTAAAGGTATTATAGACCTGAGTATTTGGTATGAATTTCAATTTAATACCTCTACGCGTTTATGAGGAAATGGGTAGTAAGTTTAAAATTATTAAAAAAAAATATATTATGTGATGTAACTAAAAATTTATGGTTTTCGTAATTTTTCCTTTATCTATGCTATAAGACGTTGCTTCGTACCAAATTTCAAGATTCTGAGTTCACGGGAAGCACCCTGTAGGTTTTGATTCCCTTGCAAGTGTCGAAAATTTGCGGCATAAACGGCTGTATCTTTTGATTGCGTTGGCTTAGAAGTTTGATTTTTTCACAGCTTCAAGGGACAGTAGACCTGAGTAATTGATATAAATTTCAGCTTCATACCTCCACGCGTTCCTGAGAAAAAGGGTCTTGACAGACGGACGGACGGACAGACGGACAACAAAGTGATCCTATAAGGGTTCCGTTTTTTCCTTTTGAGGTACGGAACCCTAATTATTATTTTATAGTAAAATATACTTCAAAATAAAACCCCCAGTTTTGACGGGGCTGAAAACACTCATTTACTTCACTTACTCAGTCCATAGTAACTTTTTTTACTAACTGCGAGAGTACTATGCATGTTAACTTTCTAAAAACTTTTCAAGCTGAAACTTAACTGATTAAGACGAAATGTATGCACTCCGACAAAAGATATAGCATTGTTTTTGTTATAAAAAAAAATGCGGTATACATGTGCTGTTGAATAAAAAGAAAAACGGCATCAACTCGCGGCTCGCTCCAGACCGTACGTGTTCAATAATTCAGGTGTAGCGGCAATTACAGTCTTACCTTTTCCGATGTAAGCCTTTAAGCTCCACATTAAACTTCAACTACGTTTTCTGTTGAGGGGATATCGGACGGGATAGTCTGTTCGTCCCACAAGATCTCGTCCTAGCAGGACTAGTTTGCAGATATCGATTTTTAATGGGCAATTTTTTGTTTATTTTTGTACTTTTTTTTCATCAATTACTCGAAGTGACTATTATTATTTCATTCGATGTATAAGAAAAGGTAAAAACCTACTATAATAATATTTAAACATTTTCACTCGGATTAGCGTTCATCGAAGTAAAACGTCTGATATGACCTTAACGACCGACAAAAAACACCTTTTTTGAAACATCAAAAATATAACTTTTGAGCAAGTCGGCCATGTTAATTAATTTTATACGAGTTTTGTAAACATCACCTTGTTCTCCAACTTGAAAAAATCCGATATTTTTTTATGAATGATGGCTCGTATGCCCCCTTAGGGCAAACGAGCAAACGGGTCACCTGATGGAAAGCAACATCCGTCGCCAATGGACACTCGCAGCACCAGAAGAGCCGCAGGTGCGTTGCCGGCCTTTTAAGAGGGAATAGGTTAATAGGGAAGGGTAGGGATGGGAAGGGAAGAGGGGAGGGTAGGGAAGGGAATAGGGTAGGATATTGGGCCTCCGGTAAACTCACTAACTCGGCGTGAAACAGCGCTTGCGCTGTTTTACGCCGGTTTTCTGTGAGAACGTGGTATTTCTCCGGTCGAGCCGGCCTATTCGTGCCGAAGCATGGCTCTCCTACGTATAATTTTTTATAATGTATGATTTTTATAATGTTACAAAATATTATATCCTGACCCAACCCTCAAGTTATCACGTATCGCGGGGGTGAGCACCGCTAATTATCCCGGTAATGAAGCAGTATCAGGGGGTTTTTCGTACACATTCATCATTCGTCGCTTCATTACCACCGAATTTGTGGAACGGATACGTTCGGACGGGTTATCTCGATATGCGCCTCACCCCTGGCCCACTTGCACCTGACAGAGTTAAGTTAACCCTGTGTTTAAGTATCATGTCTTTTTTATTAAAGGCATGAATTAATTAATTCATTCATCAATACCCCATATGTTCACCGGTGAACGAGACACAATAGAATATCTATTGTGTCTCGTTTTCCCACGATCGACGGGTTAGTAAATAGCCCAGAGTTTAATTTAATCTAGACGTATTGTTTATGTATTTTCGAAAAATAATAGAACATTGTATATTTTAGTTGTTTATAAATATAATATTAACATTAAATAGTATAACTTTTCCTGTATTGATCGAAACAAATCTAATTGTAACGTACAGATCAGTGATATACATTTAACCGATTTCCTACGAAGAATAAATATCCATCAGAGATAGGTTAGCGTAATCCGACGTCGCATTTGTCAAGCTGACGGAGCTTTTCTAATGACGGGGTCTTAGAGGCCCCGTGTTACCGTTAATGGTGTAGATTCTAACAAATAACGCTGTAATGGGTTAATATTTTAGTGTTAAGGGACTTTGTGTACTTTGCCAGTTAAGTATCTTATTTAATAAACGTCCCCCGATTAGGGGCTGGTCGTAATAAAACGTAATGGGCCTGTCTTATTAGGAGAGAGCAGGATCGAAAAACAGTTTTATATATTTCTTATTAGGTAGTAAAACTGGTGTATTAAACGTTAATACAGATATATGGAACAGGGTCAAACGAGCTTAAGTAAAGCTTACCTAAAGTTAGCAGGTTGTAGTCAACAAATCAGAGTATTACCAGGCAACTTAATATTTGACGGTAGTAATACTACTATTACTTTATACGTGGGAGAGCCATGCTTCGGCACGAATGGGCCGGCTCGACCGGATAAATACCACGTTCTCACAGAAAACCGGCGTGAAATAGCGCTTGCGCTGTGTTTCGCCGAGTGAGTGAGTTTACCGGAGGCCCAATCCCCTACCCTATTCCCTTCCCTTCCCTACCCTCCCCTATTACCCTATTCCCTCTTAAAAGGCCGGCAACGCACATGCAGCTCTTCTGATGCTGCGAGTGTCCATGGCCGACGGAAGTTGCTTTCCATCAGGTGACCCGTTTGCTCGTTTGCCCCCTTATTTCATAAAAAAAAAACTAGAGCAAAGTTAGACTTTGAAATGTATCCACCGAACATGCTGTTATTATTATTATTAGGCTTCCAAAATCATTACCCTTCTTTTTAGCTTTACCGTAGTAGAGATCAAAGTATTTCCCTCTTTTTCTTGACACAAAAATATTTTCCTACGTAACTCAAGACGATGTCATCAGCTTAGGAAATTAATATTCACCACGAAGTGCACCTCTGGGAGTCCTTCACTACGACTAATATAGTTTTTACAATTTTTGTTACGATCAAATATTACAGATTTCGAAGTTTTCAGCTCAGCCCGACGCAATCTCATGAGCTGAAATGAACGTATAGAATTTGTTATAGCGGTGCTCCTTGTGTGTAGAGTGTGTTGGAAAAACTGCATTCGAGAAGTCGCGCTCGAATATTGCGGCTTTATTGTGATAATGGTTGTGATATTGTGATAATGTTGAAACTCGAGAGTCGTAAAAGGTGATATTTAGAAAATCGCATTCAAACTTAACGTACACGTAATAATTTAACGACTAAAATCACACGAGCCGCGCCAGCTCGAGCGACGCATTTGTTTCACTCCCACTAGTGCCCGTGTGGGTATTAGAGCGAGCGAGAGAAATGCGTAGCTCGATTTTTATTCGGCGGTATCCGCTTTTCTGACATTTCACTAGATTTAGTTTAGTGAAATGACATATCACTAGATTTGTTAAGTAAGAAGATGTAAGAAACAGGAATATTCGGTATCTACCGCGATTTCGTGACATCCCTAGGGATTTCGGGATATCCCTGATATCTTCTTTTCCCTGCGACATATAATTTACTAGTTCTTTTTAATCGACTTATAAAAGGAGGTTATTAATTCTACAGTTTTCTAAGATATAAAACTATTTTTTATCAGTGACTAGATGACGCCCGCGACTCCGTTGCGCCAAAATTCATTTATCACGAGAAAACCGTACATTTTTCCGGGATAAAAACTATACTATGTCCTTTCTGGGGACTCAAAGTATCTCCATGCCAAATTTCAGCAAAATCGGTTCAGCGATTCGAGCGTGAAGAGGTAACAGACAGACAGACAGACACACTTTCGCATTTATAATATTAGTATGGATTTGAAGTAACGCAAACTTCAGTGATAAAATAGGCAAATACACCTTCCCATTCGATTACAATATTACCTATACTCCACTCGGGCTAACTTGTCGCTAGCGGTCATTGCCTCCCTGTCAAAAACTTGTCATTTTCCATATAAAACCACGATAAACAATATCTGACACTTAATTGTCAATCGTGGTTTATAATATGGAAAATGACAAGTTTTTGACAGGGAGGCAATGACCGCTAGCGACAAGTTAGCCCGAGTGGAGTATAGGTAATATTGTAATCAAATAGGAAGGTGTATTTGCCTATTTTATCACTGAAGTTTGCGTTACTTAGTATTATAATATTATTAGTATTGATTAAGTGACAGTGGCGTCTATGGAATATTATGTAGGAATTACAAAACTTTAATTATATTTATTTCGACCGATATTGAATTATTTTGGTGATTCCAATAATCATCGGGACATAAATTAGAATTCACGTGAAGTGTGAAGGTAATCGGAAAGTTCAGGGATCCCCAAAGTTTGCGTATCGACGTACAGTCAGGGATCCCCAAACTTCCCGGACTGAACTTCGCACGTCAGGACGCTCGGCGATATCCGGCTTAGCCGAATAACTGAAATATTTACCACCTGGATTATCATCATCGCTACACTCAATTTGAGAGACGCTTCTAATGTGATTGGCGGATTAAAAGCTATACCTACGTTATCCATACTAATAATTTATAATACGTGGGAGAGCCATGCTTCGGCACGAATGGGCCGGCTCGACCGGAGAAATACCACGTTCTCACAGAAAACCGGCGTGAAACAGCCCTTGCGCTGTGTTTCGCCGAGTGAGTGAGTTTACCGGAGGCCCAATTCCCTTCCCTATCCTCCCCTATTCCCTTCCCTTCCCATCCCTACCCTCCCCTATTACCCTATTCCCTCTTAAAGGGCCGGCAACGCACCTGCTGCTCTTCTGATGCTGCGAGTGTCCATGGGCGACGGAAGTTGCTTTCCATCAGGTATCCCGCTTGCTCGTTTGCCCCCTTATTTCATAAAACAAAAAAAAAAACGTCTGTCTGTTCCCTATTTACACCCAAGCCACTGAATCGATTTTGCTAAAATTTGGTATGAAAATACTTTGAGTCCTGGGAAAGGACATAGGATACTGATCTGGATAAAGGTACGGTTCCCGCGCAACAAACGAATTTTGTTGCAAAGGAGTCAGGCTTGTAATTTTCTATTTGAACTTTTATGTCATAGATGTTTTTTTAAGAGTTTCTACAACACATGGCGTTTATTATTGTATTATTTTGCTAAAAAAATGTTAAAAATTGCCACTTTTAAATTATTTTTTTAGTGATATCCCTCCCTAAAGGTGTAAAATAGGGATTCAACGTTTGAGTCCTAACAGTCAAGATAAAGTTTAATTTTAATAAATCAAAACTAGGCCTTTGCATGTGTTGTGGATGATTTATACAGTATTTTCAGAGCGAAGTTACCACTCCTCAAACACTGTAGTGCCTGGGACAAGATTTAAATTTCCGTATGATTGCCCAAGCACATACGAAATTCTCGCAACATAGTCGGCCTAGTCCAGAGGAAAGAACTAGTCAATACGTCTGGGACCAACCATGTGCGGGTTTCCTCACGATGTTTTCCTTCACCGTACGAGCGTCCGTATTATGCACTTGAGATCAGAAAATGTCTCATAGGTACACGCCTCCACCCGGGTTCCAAAGCCGAGATCGAACCTGCACCCTCTACGAGTGAGAACCAAAGGTCTACCCATGAGGCTGCGGACGATATAATAAATAAATAAAACTTTATTTCAGACTAATTTTGTCCATAGATTTGTTAGAGACTAATAACAATTATCTTATATAAGAGTATATTATAGCTTATATAATAATATGTACACAAACGTATTTGAAAATCTAATAGTAAAACACACTTTACCGTATGAATAGAGAACTGTATATTCGAGCAATACCACCGATG
Source organism: Aricia agestis (assembly GCF_905147365.1). Lineage (NCBI taxonomy): Eukaryota > Metazoa > Arthropoda > Insecta > Lepidoptera > Lycaenidae > Aricia > Aricia agestis. The sequence goes on from NC_056417.1 coordinate 620,323, forward strand.
AAACTTACTGAAGTTCAAATTAAATGTTCGGCCCCGAAGACCCCGCGAGACCCAGCGTGTGCGGTAAATAATACTTAACAGTTGAGGGTTAACTCCCAAACGGCTAAACTTGCTAACTCTATTTTTGTGTAAGCAGATTGCCTTCAACTCATGTTATGGAAAGAGGGTGCTCGGTAAAAGTTCCAAGAGAATAATATTATGATATTATAATAAATGTTGTTCTCAGCTTTATTTTACCGAAATTTGCTTACGGCGCGGAATTGTGCATATAAGAGTATATATATTTTTTTTAATGAAATAAGGGGACAAATGAGTAAACGGGTCACCTGATGGAAAGCAACTTCCGTCGCCCATGGACACTCGCAGCATCAGAAGAGCTGCAGGTGCGTTGCCGGCCTTTTAAGAGGGAATAGGGTAATGGGGAGGGTAGGGATGGGAAGGGAAGGGAATAGGGGAGGGTAGGGAAGGGAATAGGGTAGGGGATTGGGCCTCCGGTGAACTCACTCACTCGACGAAACACAGCGCATGCGCTGTTTCACGCCGGTTTTCTGTGAGAACGTGGTATTTCTCCGGTCGAGCCGGCCCATTCGCGCCGAAGCATGGCTCTCCCTGCACGTCTAAATATATCATTGTATGTCGCTTTCCGAAACTGACTACTGACAAACTGCTTTACGTTATTGGTAGCCTATACTCGCACTGATTTCCCCCTCCGGTTTCGGCAAACAATCTTAAATTTGAGCGCGGTCTATACTACTAAAATTGCGTCATAATGCGATCGTTAACATGTTATACATAGCGTTATAATTAAATTTCCAAAGCTTATTAAAACAGTGCAATGAAAAAGCTGTTAGCAATAAATTAGTTATTTGTGTGTCGTGATATATTATGGAGCTGCTGAAATATCGCCACTGCCGGCGCGGACTGGGAATGCCGAGTTCACAATTGATGCTATCGTATAACCACACTGTTAGTTTGTGATTTACTACTCGTATATTATACAATATACAGTCAGTATAAGCTTAAAACTATACTGCAATTAAAAGTTAAATAGCTTTTACAATGAGGAATATTCAAATCGCGGAATTCTCTCTGTAGCGGTCATTGACTCCCTGTCAAAAAAACATGTCATTTTCTATACAAACCGCGATTTGACAATGAAGTGACAGATGTTACTAGTCGAGTATACTGTGTTCACATCGTGTATGCAAAATACGAATCGTATTTTGCATACACGATGTGAACACAGTATGAATTATATCACTTCAAACTTATAAATAGTTGGAGATTATCGAAGAGGTAACCAAAATGACCGCTGCTGCCACCTTAAATTGTCCCGACTATAGTGTGTCGTATCACATTAGACATACTATATATTGACGACCTCTGTGGCTCAGTGGGTGGGCTGTCGGTAGCTCAAGCCGGGGGTCGCGAGTTCGAATCCCGCCGATGGAACAAAAATTTTTCAAAGTTCCTGGGTCATGGGTGTGTATTAAATATGTGTATCATATAATAAAAATCTTATATATATATGTATAATATATAAGTATTAAATATATTTCCGTTGTCTGATACCCGTAACACAAGTCCTTCAGGTACATAGCGTCGTCAGTCTGGCCCCGTCCAGACTGACGTGGAGTGAAGTGTCCATAGATATTATTATTATAAATAAATAATATTATTATATAACATAGGAGGATGGACATACATCGTATTTCCATTCTCATATACTACATCGTCATTATAAACTTAACCTGCCAAGACGTGTTAACGCTTTAGCCATCTTGGTTCACGTTTCACTAATACCACAGAATAGAATATAATAGTACAAGTTGCTAATACAAGCGAAACGTTGTTGTTTCCCATCAAAGTCGACGTCGATTGGGCAAGCTATAGTGCCAATTAATCGTGGATATCACATATCCTTCATGGCCTTGGCAAAAGCTGCCTTTAGACGTATGGCTAAAGAATTAAGCCTCCAAGAGTCAAATAAAAACCCAACTAAGACAATTTATAAAACGTGTAACCTCCGAGAATCACATTCAGAATGTTTAAACTCTCTTTACGGAACTTTTACACCTCGGTAACGGAACTTGGCTGCCTCGTGACAGAACTTTACCGCTGAGCAGACGGAAAACGCGCGTTACGCTAAAATATTTCGTCCGGGTTTTTGTTATTGTAATCTTTATTTTACCCTCCAACAGATTTGATGTGCTTTAAATATATTATATAAGTATTATAATATATATAATATTATGATAAAGTTTGAATTTATATCTCTCATTTGAACCAATTTCTTGTTTCCGCGGAATTAATTCCGCAAAGTGTCCGCTGGAACTTGTGGAAATATCTAGTTCCGTAATAACATCAAAATTAACAAATTGATCTGGAAATATTGAAATGGGTCACTTTCATAAAGCCGGGCTGCGTAGCGGAGCGTTTCCCATTTATTTTTATGTTTTGATTGAAAAGTAATTTGCCGGCGCGCACTCATTCGCAGCTATAAATATGTATGTTGTTTAACATTTGTACAGCGGTGGCTTAGAAATATTATTTCCTTCATAAAATGTTGTATTTTATCAATAAACGCTGCACGAAAATGGAGGAAAACGTCAGCTTTTCTTTTATATAAATATTATGATAAACTTTTTTATCGCTTTGCCAGCGGAGATTCAGGGTTTTTGATATCTTTACTGTTTCATATCTGACTTACAACAAGCACCACCTATCAGAGCAGCTATTTATAATTAATAATGTATGCAAACAAATTCGGCCAAGATTGCGCCGAGCCGTCCTAAAATTATATGAGACGTTTTTTAACTCCTTATCGATATCGTCAGACTTACATCGACCCTAATCCTTGACTGACTGAAGGACAAACAGACAACAGAGTGAGAGTATAAAGAAGCCTTTTTTAACAGTCACTACCCCAAAAACTAAATAAAAGATGTAAAGCCCCATACCCAATACCAAATACAAAAAAGACACTTTAAAATATAAACACGATAAAAAAGTACGTAAAATAACAGGATTCAGTTTTACGTTGTGTCGGCGAGGACAATGGCGGGTACGGTATTCAGTTAAGGGATTGAATTAATAATACAGCGAGAGTTAAATATAACGTTTGTGGGCCTGGATGGACTCGAATGAGTTATTTTTGTAGTGGAAGCCCTGCACTTTAGCGGTCTGTGAAAAAATAGTCCCTGAAAAAATATTGTAAAAGTGGAACTCTGAATGCTGCAATAATGAATGAGTATAATTGGTCGCTGTTAAGCATTCGTGTCCTAATCCACAATTTTGTTGTTGTTAAATTGTGTGAATGCAGTCTTGTTCTAAATCATCTACAGAACATAACTGCATTCATAACTCAATACGTACTTTTTGTGTGGGTTAGTACACGAATGCTTAACAGCGTCCAATTATCATACAGTATAATTAAGTTGTGTCTTTTCAAACTCACTCAACACAAGTACACCGCGATATCTATGACTTGTATTTGTCGTTGCGTGAAGCAACTTTTCAACAAGTACCTTAGACATCAAATAAATCTATAACCCGACTGCTTAAAACGATAGAAAGATTTGAAAAAATATAGCCTATGTCACCCGCAGCATCATTATTCATTACTACTCGTAATAATATGACACCTCATTGAATAAAATCGGATCAATAGTTTTTTTAATGAAATAAGGGGGCAAACGAGCAAACGGGTCATGGAAAGCAACTTGTCGCCCATGGACCCTCGCAGCATCAGAAGAGCTGCAGGTGCGTTGCCGGCGTTTTAAGAGGGAATAGGGTAATAGGGGAGGGTAGGGACGGGAAGGGAATAGGGGAGAGTAGGGAAGGGAATAGGGTAGGGAATTGGGCCTCCGGTAAACTCACTCACTCGGCGAAACACAACGCAAGCGCTGTTTCACGCCGGTTTTCTGTGAAAACGTGGTACTTCTTTGGTCGAGCCGGCCCATTCGTGCCAAAGCATGGCTCTCCCACGTATAGAGTTTAGCCTCTACGAGGGCACACACACACATAGACTGCCAAAATCATTATCCTTCCTTTTGATTTTGCCGTACAGTCGGTTAATAATACACATTTATTTACTTTCCCCCGGAAAACTGTTTAGCCAAGAGAAGAGTGAACACTTTTCGTCATTCAAGGTCATTCTACGTGCGTCGTTCATGAATCATGACCTTAACATACATAGCGTTGCCTTGCCTAAACAATCCGTACTAATACGTCTTTATGGGCCTGTTTCACCACTTTCTGATAAAATGCCTAATAGGCTATTCACAACTTTTTTGACCAGATTATCCATACTTTATCTGTCAAGATAATAATTGGTGGATAGCCTTATCAGGAAGAGGTGAAATAGGCCCTTAGACTGTTTGTTTATTATATCCTCACGTTTAAACCCTTGAAACAGTTTTAATGAAGGCAGTTTGAGACCCAAGAAAGGATACAGGAAAATTTTTGTCATCGAAAAATCTAAATCACAAAATATACCTACGCATATTTTTATGAACGCCAATTTTCCGTGAAAGGATTTTTGGACTATGGAGAAGCTTATGTAAATTTTTCCATAAAAGTACAAAAATCGAATGCCAATTTTCGGGGTTTTTCATTGGAATTTTCCGTGGAGCGGCACTTTGTCTTATTGTGCTAGCCGGGGCAGGTAGGAAACGCTGCCTTTATTGTGTACAGTTTTTAAAGCGAGCTATTTCCAGAACTAATTTGCCTTGCGGTTTTTGTGTTTTGAATTGGTGGCTAGTAGATTATATTAATAAAGTTATAATATGATTTTTGTAACAACTACAGCAGAATCGATCAACAAACATAAAGTATTACTAGTGTTTATGGCAAAAAGTATTAATTTGATTCTCAAAGTACAGATTGAAAATGTGACTCGAACTCCTCAAAATTTTATCTGATATATTTGGTTATACTACGTTCGTACAAAAATTGATTACGAGAATAATTACACAAAATAGCCGCGGTGACATTTTGAATGCGTTGGGCGATTGCGGGGGGTATGAAGTGCGCGGGTTAAAACCGATTTTTTTCTGTCATAGGTCGCCCCCTTAAGTACACCTGATGATGATTTATATCGAAACCGGTCGTGTTTAAGTTAAATTTGTAGTAATTAATGAATATAGTGGAAAAAGTGCAAGTAATATTGTGTTTTATTTGTGTTTAAAATGAATTTCCACCAAGAACCGACAGTACAATCAATTATATATACTTACTTGGGGGTTGCATTTGAATTACGCATTATAGTGAGGGGGCGGGAGAGGAGCGGGGAGGGGAGGGGGGGTAGGGGGGACCCCCCTACTCCCTCCCTAAAGTTAGGAAATCAGTAGTTACCACGAAAAATTTTTTTTAGTTTTTGAAGTTATGTTCAATAAAACAACCAAATTAGTGGACTTACGAACAAATAAGTCTTTTTTGGGTGTGGGCAAACTCGGTTCTATGTCTTATATTGTAAATATACAGCTCCGACGCTGCTGGCATCTGCGGGAATGCAATGCCCTATCGCCCTTGCGTAACAAGTTATAGGCTTATTTGCACCCTGGCAAACTAACTAAAGGTTTAATTGCACCCCCTAAATTTTTTATAGATATATTATAACAACTGGCTTCAATTATTAGTCGACGGAGCCCCGCTACGCGGGGCTCCTATTTCTAGGTGGTTCTCAAAAAAATAACCACGATGGCTAAGGCGGGAGCTTCGCTGCGCTACGCTCCCGCCTAAGCCATCTAACCTAACCCAACCAAGTCGTATTGGGCCAGCACGGAGTGATATATTGCTGTAATTAATTACCTAAGAATTGTATACTGTTCTTATATTTATGACACTTAAAAAAATTTTACAACAAATTACTCGTAAAACAAAACGTAACTATAGTGAAAAATTAACAATAAAGACACTGTTAAACAAAAAATAACGTTCCGTCACATGTAACTTCAAACACATATTTTAAAAAAACTATTCATTTCCTAGACACAAATCAGGTGTCATTTGAAAGGTGTAACTAACCCCTATAAAATACCACCGTCCCCACCCTCTCACCCTCACTCTCACCCTCTACCTATAATGCGTGATTCAAATGCCAACCCCTTACTTGAACATCAACATCAATGATTTCAGCCATTGTTTATTCCAATCATTGTTTTTTTAATATTAGAATATTGCATTTTGACATTATATAAATGTAAGATTCTATGTCTTATCAAAGATAAAACCAAAATGTACATAGTATGTAAATCTAGGTATACCGCTGAAGTTTAAGTATAAATTAGGAAACAGCATATCTCTACAATAAATATCTTTTATGGTTCCTTGAGGGATCTCGTGTTACATAAGTTGGCTATCTTCCATCTTGAGATAAAATGCACTCGCTTTGTCGGCCAGACTCCACCTATCTGATTCTATCTTTTTAGGCTTGTTAGTCGGTTTTGGGGTCACCTACTATATCATAAACTAGCTGAGATAGTTAACGTTGCTTTGTTTACGTGTATACCTAATATGAACCTTCTTCTTAGAATAATCTATTTAAAAATCGCATGAAAATTCGTTGTGTACTTTATTGTTTTGTATATTATAGGGTGTTCAAAACAAAGTGATAATACTTAAGATGAGTAAGGTTCTCTTATATTGAGTTCAGTGTGAAAGTACAGGTCTAAAAAACATATTTTTTGTGCAATTTGTAAGGGCAAGCGCCCCATTATGATTTTGCCCATACAAAAGGTTAAAAAAGTTGATTCTTTTAGCGCTGCTTTCACATACATTGTTATAGAGACTCATACACACCCTGAAGTATTATCAATTTGTTTTGTAGCACCCTGTATAGGGACAGACAGCAGGAAGTCGGTTTCTTTTATAATAGTAGATAGTGATAAAGCAGCAGTTTTTCCACAGTTTTTCATGGACTGTTTGTTTTCACCAGATGTCGCAAATGCCTAAAAAGTCGGATTCCGCAGGTAACCGCTGTGCGCTCTTTGTATATTTTACGGCTTGCATTCTTTGGTTTGATAAAAAAATTGCATTGTTCTACATCCAATTCACTATTGTTACGTTCCTGGCTATTTAGAGGAATATTTGGTCGCTGTTAAGCATTAGTGTCCTAACCCACAATTTTTGTTGTTGTTAAATTTTGAATGCAGTCTTGTTCTAAATCATCTACAGAACATAACTGTATTCATAACTCAATACGTAATTTTTGTGTGGGTTAGTACACGAATGCTTAACAGCGTCCATTTATCGTATAGTTTATTATTAAACGGAGTAAATTCTATACTATCTCATAAGTATCGTAAGTAATATGTATTAGATAATATATAATACTTCTTTAAGGGTGCTCCCTCACTGGGAGCATTCGCTTGTAATGTAACATTACAGAGTCGAGCATTACATCAGTGAGGGAGGAGAACCGAACAGTACAATGCGCACCTTGTAATGATATAATGTGTAATATATTGATACAACTTGTAACATCAATGTTATCTGACAGTGAAGAACTTGCTATGGAATGCTCAAACTAGAATCTGTAATGTTACAATATTGCAAGCGATTGCTGTATATATGTATATATAATATATTTTGGAAGGTTTGATTCTAAATAGAGTCAGTTTTAACCCAACCTCATAACGCATGAAAAGCCAGTTACGAGTGTTGTCCATAATTACAATCAATTCAGAATCTATCAATATATGGATTTAATTATTGTGGAGCGAATATCAATAATTTAAATACTATATTAAAAGACGATTATTACACAGCCCGCTACAAATATCATATTATGCTTAAATGTATAATTATCGTACATTTTAATTACACGTTCAAAATCTGTGAATCAATTCAATTATTACTCAATGTTAGTTCATTTTGTAAATAATTAAAATATAAATTGAGCTATATTTAAAACGAATACAATATATAAAAAGTAATTCGTTATAATCTACACTTAAGGGGGTGACTAACCCTAAAGTGTCGATTTTATAATTCATTTTTATACTTGAAAATAAGCCCCGAATTGTTTCATTTTTTAAAATTAGATACTACATTATATTTCCGAGAATTCGATCTCAGCAAAAACACGTTGCCATAACCGTGCATTGAACTAAGTTAACATTTTAACACATTGTATAAAATTATGTCATTGAGAGATCGACCTAGCGGATTTTTAAAATGTTGTATATTTATGGAGTTATCGAGAAAAAACTAATTTGGCGATGAATCCGCGTCGTC